>NC_090728.1:79582648-79670148 GCF_036898095.1 Palaemon carinicauda
GGGGACAGGGCTGGTGGGCAATTTGTATAAATAGCTCTAGGTTTGTATGTTAGGAAACATACAAATTACTTTGTCATTTGTTCTAACACAAATATAAATCATTAGCTATTTATTGGGATGACTTACCTCTTATGAGGTAGGAAGTCTTCACCAACTGACTTTGGCAATTGACCCAGGTTTCTCTCTCCTTCAGTATTAGACTGAAGGAAGTAGGAACCCTGCCCTCGCTAAAATAGTTGTGCTATGCACAATTAGTGGCCTGCAGAAGCTGTGTGTTTGCGATACTGGCAATATTGCTGGTCTTAGTAATGCGAATCTCGAGTCATAGGAATCTGAGAGTACTGAGACTTTTCCCAATAGCCCCCTCGCAAGAGGTTTTGTGGATGCAACAAGTATTATTTCTATACTTAGGTTACACAATGGAAGTGGATCATACCTGCAGAGAGCCGAGGTCAGCTGTGTTGAGTACCGTGCAGCTGATTCCCCAGAGGGGAAAAAGGTGAAGGAATGAAAGACAGTCTATCTACGCCTTCACCTAAGACTAACCCAGGTAACCTCAGCCCTCAACCCTCTGCTACTTGTTCATCGGGAAGTTTGAGGTCTTTGGACCACTTGTTGTGCAGCCACCACAAGACCAATGGAACACGTATCCATTTTCCTGTGGGTTACATCTTGCAGGTAGTGGCAGTGACGGTCGTCTAACGGTTCCACACGCCCACTTGCATTACCTGCACCACAGAGTAGTTCTTTTTGAACACCAACGACATTATGATACCCCTAGCGTCATGAGTTCTGGGTCGTCGTTGTGGAGGGTCAGGACTAAGTGCAAGGTTGATGGCTTTGGAAATCCATGAGATTGTGCTCTTTGTGACCCTCCTCTTGATCTTCCATGTGCTGACAAACGTTGCTGACACACGGAAGTGAGCTGCTGCTGTTGTTTTAAGTATCCCCTCAGATTCCTCACTGAGCAAGGTACCAGTTGGACTGGGTCTTTGGTTACAGAACGAAGACTCGATTCTGAAGGGTCTGAATAAGTTCCCCTACCCCCGGATTTTTTAGTCTTGGCAATAAACTCAGGGACAAAGCTGAGAATTACCTCTCCCTATCCCCTTGAATGGGAGATGTCGTCTGATAGACCATGCAGTTCACTAACTCTTTTGGCCACAGCCAAAGTGAGCAGGAACACTGTCTTCAGAATAAGGTGGCAATCTGTTGCCTGCTGTAATGTGGTTCATAGGGAGTTACCTTCGGAGACTGAAGGAGTTGAACCACGATCCAAGGAGGTCTAACCTCCGACTTGGGACAAGTCATCTCATAACTTCGTATGAGTAGAAAAAGTTACAAAGAGGAGGAAATATCTATTCCTTTCAGTTTAAAGGCGAGACCTAAGACTGAGTGGTAGCCTTTGACTGCCGCAACCGAGAGAAGTATTTCTTCCCGAAGGTGTACCAGGAACTCCGCAATTACTGGAATAGAGGCATCGAGGGGAGTGATACCCCTTCACGGCACCAGTCACAAAAAATAGAACATTTCGCCTGGAAGACTGAGGTGTCTAGAAATACTTTCTGCAACTCGTTGCGAAAAGCCTCTCTGGGAGAGGAGGTGCTGGACAGTTTCCAGCTGTTAAGTTGAAGCGAAGCTAAAGCCTTGTGGAAGATGTTGGTATGTGGTTGTATGAGTAGATCGTGTCGTGGAGGAAGTTCCCTCAGAAACTCCATCGGAAGCTGCAGAAGGTCCAGTAACCATTCTGCATGATGCCATAGTAGAGAAATTAGTCATTGATAAGTTCTTGCTTATCCTGACTTGGTTGAGGACTTTCTCATCTGACAGAATGGGGGAAATGCGTACACATCTATGTTGTCCCACCGTTGTTTGAATTCATCTTGCCAGAGAGCCTGGGGGTCTGGAACTGGGAAATAGTAGAATGGGAGCCTGAAGTTCAGGCCCATTGCAAAGGGGTTCATAGTCAGGGAACCCCACAAAGTTAGGACTTTGCTGGCTACTAGATGATTCAAAGACTACTTGGAGCCCACTATCAGAAACGCTTTGCTCAGATTGCCTGCAAGCACATTCCTGTGCCCAGAATGAAACAAGGGGATAGGGACACCGAGCTGTCATCTGTCCACCTGAGTATTTCTACTGCTAGATGTTTCTCTAAGTTTATATGCTGGTACCTTTCTGTTTCAGACCAAAGAATGGAGATGGTTTGAGGCTGGATTTGGGTCCCCCACCTTCTTTTGATGGATCTGAAGAGCATCAGTTTCAGAAGGGGGAGGGGGGGCAGAAGATTGATCTCTTTGCGGAGGTTTTCGTCTATCACCCACCATCTGAGTTCTGGGAACTGCTTGCTTAATTCCACTTGGACTTGAGGCGCCGTTGGACCCATAAGGAAAGATTTTCCTCCCTCTGATCATCGGAAAATGGGAAGAGCACTGAGCTACCTGGTCAGCCAATTACCCCGTAGGGTGGTCAACAATACCCTGGGATCGTGACTGTTGTTCCCCTCCGTTAAGGGCTAGCAATTTCTCTTAAGTGGATCAAGCGACTTTGACTCCAAGTGAAAGTCAACGCTCCTCGGTTCGTCCCGATTGCGTAGCAAGAAAACATCTCAAGTTGATGTCAAGACATGCAACTGATCGCACACTTCAGTTATGAAGGTAGGAGGGGAGGATCCTATCCTCCCTTCAACTGCCACCAATCTGGTGGGGGTTGGCCAAGAAAATATGATATTGATTGGTAAACCAGGTAGCCAATATCGCTTATGTTATTACAGAGAATCTCCTTAAAAATCACTTTCAGACAAGAGACCAGTTGGTAACTGCTGAACGCACCCAACTACTTCCAAAGGGAAAGATTGAGACGTATCTTCAGTCTATTGTTGGACATGTAATACAGGGAGTCCTCGGGTTACGACGGTCCCGACTTACGCTGTTTTGAGGTTACGAACACGCCCCATAAAAATATAAAAAATAATATCAAGCATCGTTCTGTCTTACGTCGATAGTGTCGTAAGTGACGTATACAATTGCAAACTAGTTTCTAGCGTGCAGTGGATGAATACGCTTTGTTTCGGTTGTGGGCCAGGAAGACGGCGTCAGTCGCGTCACCGTTTCAGTAATACGCCATTTTCGTTGTGTAGGCCGGTTCTCTCTCTCACGTGTTTGATGGTTTTTTTTATTTAACTTTTTGCCTTTTTTAATGGCTCCAAAGCGTAAGGCAGATTCTTCTGATGGTAGTGCATCAAAGAAAAGAAAGGCCATCACCATGGAAGTGAAATTAGACATTAAGCTATCTAAAAACGGTGAAATGCCAACGAACATTGGCCAGTCGCTTGGCCTTAGTTGTTCGACCATGGCAACCATTCTTAAGGATAAAGAGCGCATCGTTGAACATGTGAAAGTATCTGCTCCTATGAAATCAACAGTGATAACCAAGCAGCGTAGTGGTTTAACTATGAAATGGAAAGATTATTGGTGCTTTGATTGGAAGATCAAAATCAACGGCGTATTCCGGTGAACCTTATGGTGATTCCGGAGAAGGCGAAAAGATTTGTTTGAAGCGTTGAAAAAAGAAAAGGGGGGGGGGGAAGAAAGTGAAAGTGAAGAGTTTTCGGCTAGTTGGGATTGGTTTATGCGATTTAAGGCTCGGGCCAATTACCATAACCTTAAAGTGCAAGGTGAAGCTGCTAGTGGGGATGAGAAAGCAGTAAGTGAATTTCCTAAAGTGTTGGCTGAGATAATTAGGGAGGGGGTTATTCTTCTTATCAAGTGTTCAACGTGGATGAGACAGATTTATTTTGGAAGCGTATCCCTGACCACACGTACATCGCAAAGGAGGAGAAGCCAGCACCCGGTCATAAAGCCAGCGACGAGAAGCTAACTTTACTTCTAGGGGGAATGCTGCTGGCAACTTCAAACTGAAGCCATTGCTGGTGTATCAGGCTGAAAATCCAAGGGTACTAAAGGGCATTTGGAAGAGTCAACTCCCAGTCATTTGGAAAGCAAATAAGAAGGCATGGGTGACACTTGCAGTGTTTGAGGACTGGTTTATCAACCATTTTGTGCCTAGTGTGGAGTGGCATTGCACCAAAAAGGGTATCCCCTTTAAGGTGTTGCTAGTGCTGGACAATGACCCTGGACACCCTGCCCAACTGGGAGACTATCACCCTAATGTCAATGTGGTTTACGTTCCACCTAATACCACGGCTCTTTTACAGCCTATGAACCAAGGAGTGATTGCTTCGTTCAAGGCCTACTACCTCTGAAGGACAATTGCTATGGCATTACAGGAAACTGAAACAAAGAAGGACTTGTCTCTGAAGGACTTTTGGAAGCCCTACAACATCCTTGATGCTGTGAAGAACATTGCTTATTCCTGGGAGGAGGTGAAGATTACAAACATGAATGGTGCTTGGAGGAAACTATGTCCTCAATTTGTGAATGATTGCCATGGGTTTGAGCACACAGTTGACCATGTTATTAAGAACATTGTTGCCCTAAGTAAGGAAATCGATCTGGATATGGAGGTTGATGATGTTACAGAGCTGCTGGAATCTCATGGAGAGGAGTTATCTGCTGGGGACTTGATACAATTGGATAAGCAGATCAAAGAGGAAGAAGAAGAAACCCCCACCCCAGAGGCTAAGGCTTTCACAAGGCAGGGCTTGTCAAAAGGTTTTGCTGAGATACAGCAAGCGTTGGCAATTTTTGAAGCTCAGGATCCTAGCATGGAAAGGTACACTAGGGTTTCCAGAGATATCATGGATTTACTGCAGTGTTACAAGGAGATCTTGGATGAGAAGAGGATCCTGTCTATCCAGTCTAACAGTCTAACCTGGAGTGTTTTTTTAAGAAAGTAGAGAGACCTGCACCCTTTACATCAGCTACCTCTACTACTCCAGATTTGCCAGCAATAGAGTCTCTACCCTCTACCTCAGCTGCATCTATTGCTACAGAGCCTCTACCATCTACCTCAGCTGCCTCTATTGCTACAGAGCCTCTACCATCTACCTCAGCTGCCTCTACTACTCCAGCTTCACCACCTTCTGTAGGTTCTGCCTCACCTCTAGACTCACCTGCCCCAGCTTCTCCACCATCTTCTGTCTTCCAGATAATCCTGACTCACTTGCCCCAGTTTCTCCACCATCTTCTGCAACTTCCTCTCCACAATAGACCTGTCTCTCCATCGCTTGCAACATCCCTACCAGTGTGCAAGCTAACCCTAGGAATAAGGTAAGGAATTGTTCTCTTTTTTATAAATATTTACTTTAATTAATGTGTTAAGGAATTGTTTTCTCTTTTTCTAATACTTTTTTTTATGTCATTTGTTACATTTTATTATAGTACAATACTTTACAGTACAGTATGTATAGAGTAATTTATTTACGATGTTCCGACTTACACTGAAATTCGGGTTACACTACGTCTTAAGAATGCATCAACATCGTAAGTCGAGGATCCCCTGTACTGTATAGGCAAAAATTCATCTACGGATCAGTAACACAGACCGAGGAGCTGTATGAACATATGGACGTAGCCTGAATTATAGTCGTATCCGGAACTCGGTTGGAGAATATAGAAAAGGTTCAGACCCCATCGTATTACTTCGTCTCCGATGGGTAAAAATGGCAAAAGAATTGAATGTTCACTTCTAAGAAACAGATTCGCTTATGAGAAGTTTTTGGTTCGAGTATTTCTAAAAACTAAGACCTTTGATCAGAAAGAAAGTAAGGAGCTGCCTATGAAGGCAGACTGCATATGCAGTATGACTAGTTTGGGAAGGTAGAAGAGTAATGTACAACTTGGTTTTCCGGCAGAAAGATTGCTTCCACGCATGATGTACTTGCCTATCTGCGGTAGCGCATGCGTATTCTTTGCCTTCGGATAAACATTTGAAAACAAATTTCCGCTTGCTTGCAAGAATAATGTATGTGCAACGAATCACAATATTACTGTCCAAGGAATTTATGATCAGTGACTAGCAGTAGTATTTTTTAAGATGTGAGCGCATACACCGACAAAACAAAATATACAGTTAGTGTAGCGATCATTCCTCCATTGATTTGCCTACACTCCTTGTGGAGGGGGATTGTAAAGTTCATAAACTTAATAAGAAACTAACAACGTTTGTTGCTATCATTCGTAAACATAAGCTAACACTGTTCTCTTGGGACTAAAGGCTTAAGACAATAACCCTGTAAGGGTAAAAAAATGAAATGCCTCACAAGCCTATCGTGTTAAACGAGAATTAGCTGTGGCAGGGACACAATGACGGCATGCGGATGATTAAAACAATCGATAGAACCCATGCGCCCCAGGAGTTCTTACAGCCTCTATGCAGTTTCCAAAAATGCGTGTAGGAGTTATGTAAAGGGTGTAGTCTCGTGAGCAAGGGTTTGTTAGCCCAGGACTCAACAAACACATACTTTAGGCCGATTTGTATAGGGTTGCCATCAAACGCTTTCTTGTGTGGGGTTGCCAGCAAAAGCTTTCTCGCTAGAGAGAAATACCACCATCGAATGCAGGCAAAGACTTGCCATAAGGATTTAACTGAACAGAAAGTAAAACTTCTTTCTGCGAGATCATCGAGAATGACGCAGACCTCGCAGTAGGTGAAGGTTTCTCGGTGACGAGAGATGATCACCAGCCACCTGCGACCCGAACTGCTAGTTAGCGGGAGGGGTGGGGGAGGGTGACGGTGGCTCATCCGAAGACGGCATGGAACTGGCGAGACTGCTCAATGTCACGAGAATAAAAAAAATTCAACATAATGAAGGCCAGAAGGTCTTTAGTCACGAGTGCCCGAAGGCTCCATGCGATGAGAGCCCGAAGTCTTGAAGTCACGAGAACCCGAATTCTCAATGTGACGAGAGCCCAAAGGCTCCGGGTCAAGAGTACCTCAGGGATCAAAATGATGCGGGTCAAAGGCCCGACTTCATGAGAGCTCGAAGGCTCAAAGCCACAAGAGCCCGAAGGCTCAGTGCGACATGAGCCCGAAGGCTTGCGGTCGCGAGAACTGAGAGGTTCGGCGCAATGAGAGCCTGGAAATTTTGGGTTATGAAAGCCCAAAGGCAAAATGTAACTTGAGCCCGGAGGCTCTTGGTGACAAGAACCTGAAGGCTCTGGGTCACGAACGCCCAAAGGCTCCGAGTGACAAGAACCTAAAGGCTCAGTATCACGAGAACCCGAAATCTTTGCATAATGTGCACCTGGAGGCCCAAGGTTACGAGAGCCCATGGGCTCCGCGTAATAGGAATCGCAAGAGCCCAAAGGCTCAGCTTAATGCCAGTCACGAGAGCCCAAGAGCTTAGCGAGATGAGGGCCATGAGATCCAAAAGGCTCTATACGATGAAAGTCCAGAAACTCTGGGTTACGAGAGCTCAAAGGCACAACGTAACAAGAGTCATGAGAGCCTGAACGCTCAGCGTAACAAGGGTCATGAGAGCCCGAAGGCTCAACGCAACTAAGGTCACAAGAGCCCAAAGGCTCAACGTAACAAGAGTCACAAGAGCCCGAAGGCTCAATGTAACAGGAGTCACAAGTGTGCGAAGGCTCAACTTAACACGAGTAACAAGAGCCTGAAGGCTCAGCGCGACGAGGGTCAAGAGAGACCAGAGGCTCTATGCGGCTTGAGTCCGGATATTCTGGGTTACGAAAGCCCAAAGACTCTGGGTTATGAGAGCCCAAAGGCTCAACGTAACGAGGGTCATGAGAGCCCTACGGCTCAGCATAACAAGAGTCACAAAAGCCCAGAGGCTCATGCAACGAGAGACCAGGGACTCTGGGTTAAGAGACTCTGAGGGTTCAACATAACGAGGGTCTCGAGAGCCCAAATGCACAACGTGATGCAGGTAACAAGAGCCCAGGGGCTCTATACACCAGGAATCTGAGGGTTCCGGGTAGTGAGAACAAGAGGGCTAAGCATGAAGAGGATCCAAATGTCCCAGGTTATGAGAGACCAAAGGCTCCGTGCAACCGTCACGAGAGCCCAAAGGCTCCGTGTAACCGTCACGAGAGCCCAAAGGCTCGGTGTAACCGTCACGAGAGCCCGAAGGCTCATCATGACAAGGACCCAAAGGTCCCATATTACAAGAGCCCGAAGACTCAACATAACGGGAGCCCGGAGGCTTGGAGTCACGTGAGCCTGAAGGCTCAGCGTGATGAGGACCTGAAGGTCCCAGGATATGAGAGCCCGAAGGCTCAACATAACTTGAGCCCGGAGGCTCGGTGTCCGGAAAGCCCGATGCGAGACGGTCACAAGAAGATCATGACTTGAACCCAGGTTGAAGAGGGATCAGAAACTCCTCCACCCAATGGACACCTAAGGGAAACGTCAAGCAGGATCCTCCAGAGAGGGAGACTACTCTGTCACAATAAGCAGATCACAAACTTTCTCACGCAAATGAGAGGAATGTTCTCCAGAAGGAGGACACTGCCTAGGACTATGCTTTCCCCCAGCCCTAGTGGGAGAAGCGTAGGCATACATCACATGCTGGTCACGGATCAAACTCTCGCGGACGAGAGATGTCCTCCCGAAGGATGACAATGCCTTGATCTTTGCTCCCCCCCCCCCCCCACGGGGAGAAGTGTCATCCTCAGCAAAAGGCACAAGCTGGACATAAAAAGATCTCTCATGCGGACAAGAGAGACGTCCTCCCAAAGGAGGACCTTACCTTAGATTTCGCTTTCCCCCAACCCAAGAGAGAAAAGCGCAGTCTTCGGCGATGAGATATCTGCTGCTGATCTTCGTCGAGCTGTCAGCAATTCTCCCCTTTAGCTGTAAGGTTAATAAACAGCTGATGAAGGGAAGCTCTCCCTTAGAAGGGAAAGAAGCCCAACACCTGGGGGGGTTAACTCTCCCTCGGTAGGGAAAGTTCTCCAACTCCTAGAGGCGGACCTCTTGGCAGTGCTCTCTGCTTCCCGTCAACACGCCTTCTTTAAGTTGAAGGTCAGCATTGAGCGCTACCTGAGAAATAGAGCCAAGGCTAGTTTCTGGGTCCACCCCTTAGGGATCTCCTAACTAGAACACCCAAAGGAAAGCAGTATGCCACTGCCCTCGTTCCAACACTTGAGCATGAGGAACAAAAGAGACTGTACCACTAATGGCAGGGACCTTGTCCCATAATGAAAAAGTTGTAACTAGCGAGCTGATCAAGAGATGCCACAGGTAAGGAGCCTCCCTCAGTGCAAGTCTATGATGGGACAGGAGTGGCCGATTCCACAAGAACGAACAGATCTATGTTGGCAGATTTAGCTGAATGAAGAAGAATGGCAAATAGCTATCTGAGGAAATATAAAAATGAAAATAGAAACTTCCTCGGGAGGATCACTTAACCCACAGACGGGAAGGGTGTCCCCTAAGAGGACAGAAACATAAGGATTGCGCACTCCCTTCGCTGGCTGTCATAGACGTGAGAAGGAGAGTGGCACCATAAGAACTGTAAAATAAGAATTACAAGTTATTAATCCAATGCAAGTTATTATTTCAACCTAATTTCTGAAGAAACCACTCAGGAGTACCACTTAACGGTGTTCTCCTCGCGGAGATTCTGTTGGTCATCCACGTAAGAGGGAGAGCGGCATAGTAAGGGAGAAGGAGCATCAACACAATGACGACTCCCTTGCAGGGGAGACCGAATCTATTCTTCACTGTCAAATAAACAGCAACTGTGATAAAAGGTTAAATATATATACGTATGATACTATAAAAAGGAGACAAAGACTGAAATTGATTGTTGAAAGTTTTCAAGGAAGTAATGAAAGTTACAAAGTAGAGCATGCTAAGTATTCCACTATTGATAGTGAAGTCAAAATAAAAGACAGGAATAACAATAGAGACTATTTAGACAGTAAAGTAGATGAGGCTGACAAAGCTATGAATTCAGAGAGTGGCTATGGTGTAAGAATCACTCAGAGAATTATTACTGAAATCTCTACTTGGGTAAGAAATAACAAGCATATACCCATCAAAAAGAGAGATAAATCTGTTATAACAACAGAAGATGAAGAAAGACAACGTTAGATTGAACACTTTAGTGAGGTTATAAATAGGAGCAAATGGTGGAGTGGAAGCAGATGTACGTCAGAGAGTGAATGAAGGATGCAAAGTGTTGGGGGCAGTGAAGGGAGTGGTAAAGAATAGAGGGTTAGGCATGAATGTAAAGAGAGTTCCGTATGAGAAAGTGATTGTATCAACTGTGATGTATGGATCGGAGTTGTGTGGAATGAAAGTGACAGAGACACAGAAATTGAATGTTTGAGATGAATTGTCTGAGGTGTATGGCTGGTGTATCTCGAGATGATAGGGTTAGGAACGAAGTAGTGAGGGTGAGAATGGGTGTAAGAAATGATTTAGCAGCTAGAGTGGATATGAATGTGTTGAGGTGGTTTGGCCCTGTTGAGAGAATGGAAAATGGCAGTCTGTTAAAGAGGGTGATGAATGCAAGAGTTGATGGGAGAAATGCAGGAGGAAGGCCAAGGTTTGGGTGGATGGATGGAGAGAAGAAAGCTCTGGGTGATAGGAGGATAGATGTGAGAGACGCAAGAGAAAGTGCTAGAAATAGGAAAGAATGGCGAGCGATTGTGACGCAGTTTGGTAGGCCCTGTTGCTTCCTCCTGTCACCTTGGATAATCGCAGAGGTAGCAGCAGTAGGGGATTCAGCTTATGAAGCTTCATCTGTGGTGGATAACGGGGAGGGTGGGCTGTGGCACTTTAGCAGTATCAGCCGAACTCGCTTGAGTCCCTCGTCAGGCTGGGAGGAGCATAGAGAGGAAAGGTCCCCTTTTTTCATTTGTTTGATGTCGGCTACCCCCCAAAATTGGGGGAAGTGCCTTAGTATATAGATAGATAAATAGGAGATACGATGGGAATAATTTGATTGATTTACCTCAAGGTGATGAAGACCTTGATGTGCCCATGAATGAATTCAGTTTCTACGAAGTCAAAACTATCATTTAAAAATGCAAGAGATGGAAAGCCCCTGGATATGATGGAATAGCTGCTGAGATGATGCTTGCTGAAAATGAAGTGACTCAAAGAATACTTACAAGATTAATTTGTAGAATGTGGCATGAGGAGGCAAAACCTGGAGAATGGGAGTTAGGAATGTTGGTTAAAATGGCAAAACAGGAAACCTGACTGATTGCAATAATTACTTGAGCATAATACTTATGTCAGTTATGAAAATATATAGTATGCTTATTCTAAAGAGACTAGAGAGAAAGATTGATGAAAAGCTGAGAAATGAACAAGCAGGATTTTGAGAAGGTAGAAGTTGCAATGGCTAAGTTGAGTAAAATTTGGAAATCAAATCGCATGAAATTACACATAAAAATCAGACTATATATCGGTTTAGTGAGATCTGTGTTACTGTATGGACATGAGTTGTGGTATGATAATGAAACAGCCTTCAATAGATTTAATAGAGAACAAAGCCCTCAGAAGAATATTGGGAGCTAAATGGCAGGACAGGATTAGAAATGAAACTATAAGAGAGATAACTCGAGTGCCAAATGTGGATGAGATCACGATGAGGGGTAGATGGAGATAGTTTGGACATGCTCTTCGCACTCCCCAAGAGAGATTAGTTCACCAGATGTTCAGCTGGGCTCTACAAAGCCCTAGAAGAGTTGGAAGACCCAGGCCTACATGGCTGAGAACTATGAAGCGTGAAGAAAGAGATGGTGAATGGGGAAGTATTGAATTAAAAACTCAAGATAGAGCCGACTGGCGAAATCTAACCGAGGACATTTGCATGGCGTAGGAGATGATGATGATATTTAAAACATACAAGTATGTTTTCATATATATAAAATGAAGACATGAGTATAAGATTAAGAAAAACAGAATTAACTGTCATACAATCAAATGGAAAGTCTTAACGGCGGGGGATAGCGGCAGTGACTGTCCTCTACCAAGCCAGAAAGAAAAGTGGGTATCAGCCTAGGTGTGAGTGAGCGAGGGTAGCTAACTAGAGGTTGGGGTGGTTGTCGCTCGCTAAAATTATCATGGCTCTTCTTTCAGCTTCACCGAAAGTATATCCCTATGAATAGTTAAGGGTTTGTATTTGTATCGGAATAACCAAAAAATTAAGTACACTTATAAATGGCTTCGTAACATCATCTTTTGCATCAAAAATGTTTTGCAAAATGAGAAAAAAGAAATATGTTAAAAGAATAATGAAAACTTTAAGTATAAATCATTTATTAATGAATAAGGTAACCATGGATGATTCAATATCTTGATAAGGATGTGGGAAGGTAACAAGCCGAAAGACAAAAAAAGTGAGTTTGCAACAAAACTAGGATTGACTACATAGTCCATTGCTAGGAGACTTAAGGGAGCTACTTGGAAGAAGTGTATGTGCCACTGTAACTAGAGCAGTTCCAACAACGAGTAGTAGTCTGGGGATCTGTGTAGATCCACAAATAACATATAGGCTTTATTAAAACTGGTGTATCATGGCCTGGTGTGGCATTCAGCTCCAATAGCAAATTCTCCAACAGTTGCAATTTGAAGCAAAAGTCGAGAGGTTGGATAATAAAATGAAAAAAAGGATGTGGATATCTGTAAAGCATAAAGATATATATAAAACAAGTGCAGCTAGGGGCTGAGTGAATGATGCAAGAACCATTACGTAATGGCTACCGTACACCCATAGGAGGGTAGTGCCACCTGTGTACTTCACAGAAAACCTAAAGGAACTACTTTGCAGAAGGGTATGTGACACTGTACCAAGAGCCACTGTTCTATTTCTTTTCTTCTACAAGAAATAGTCAGGGGATCAGTGCAGATCCAGAAATAAGCTTACTTAAAAGTATTGGGTTTGTGATGAAATAAATGTGGATCAAAATATGTACTTTACATCAAGACTAAGAATACACTATACCTAAAAGGTCTTCATCAGCATTATCTATTTCATGTGTTGGCTCTGGCTGATAAATTGGATGTTGGTGTGGACGAGACTGAAAATTTGCTGGTGTGTAGAGTGAACGGCTGCTCCCTCCTACATGTTGTCGATAGCAGTACACTGCCAATGCTACCACAAGGAAGACTGCCATAATTCCACCCGCAACTGCAAAAGAGTTTGGCATCAAATAGAAATCAAGTACTTTGAGGAAAATATGACCAATAGCTTGAAAATTTTAGATCAGTCAACTATTACAAAATAAAAATATATAGATTCCCTAGCTATTCAAACACTATACAATAGTAATATGACAAATTCGGAGATAATTTTTATTTTTCCCTAACTAATACAAACCTGGAGTTATGTGGATATTCTTTCAGCAGCAGCTGGAGGTAGCCATTAGACTTTAATTGCGAGGTGGCAACCCTGCGTAACTGCTTAGCGGGTAGGCTGGGGGTGGCTGGGGGGTACCCAACCACCTCTATATATACAGTACTCTTACAGTGGTGAAAAGGTCACTTTATTATTGCAGGCAGGACTTCTGGGGGACAGGTGATGGCGGGCCAATTTATATAAATAACTCTAGGTTTGTATTAGTTAGGAAAAAATACAAATTATCTCCAAATTTGTCATTTGTTCCCATACTAACAACCCTTCTGTTATTTATATGGATGACTCACTCTTAGGTGGGTGGAAGTCCTACATCTGGCATGGACATTGACCCGGTTTAACCTAGTATGGTATATGACTGTGGTCTAATGAAAACTTTGACACCTCGCTGAAAAATACAAAGTTAGTATACTTGTGGCCTGTGCAATGTAGTAAGATAGAGGTGGTTAATTGTATGAACATCTGTGAGTTTACATAGGAAAAACAACAAGACGTATCTCATTGCTCCTTCGCAGAAAGCAATGGGGACCTAGACAGTATAACAATTTTATAACTTATACTAGGCTACACAAGGGAAGTGATAATTATCTGCAGAGGTTGAAGCCAGCTTGCAGAGGGACCCATGGTACTGTACCCCAAGGGAGGAGAAGATGAAAAAAGGAAAGCCAGATATTCTTCTCATTCATCCCAGTCGTAACTCGGGTAACCAATGCCCTCAACCAACTACTACTTGTCCATCAAAGAGCTTGAGGTATCTTTAACCACTTATTGAGCAGCCACCACAGGACCGATAGTAAATGTATCAAGTCTCTTGTGGGTCACGTCTTTGAGGAAATGGGCTGTGAATGTGGTTTGTCTTTTCCACACACCCGCTTGGAGAACATGCAACACGGAGAAGTTGCGTTTAAACGCTAGGGAAGTTCTGATTCCCCTAATGTCATTGGCTCTAGGTCGACAAGCCTGAGGATGATCAGGAGCCAAGGCTCTTTCGATCACTTGGAGAATCCAGGAGGAAACTGTGTTCTTGGTGATCTTCCTCTTTACTCTCCCAGAGCTAACAAACATGTTACTCTGGGCCCTGTTGCTGCAGTGCATTTAAGATAGTATCTCAAACTCCTCATTGGGCAAAGTAACAACTGATCTGGGTCGTTGGTTACAGAATGAAGACTGGCAATCTGAAAGGGCCTGAATCTATGGTTCAGGACCCCCAGAATTTGAGTCTTAGCATTAAACTCAGGGACGAAGCTGAGTGTCACTTCCCCCCATCCCCTTGAATGGCCGATGTCATACGAGAGGACATGAAGTTCCCTGACTCTCTTTACCAAGGCTAAAGCGAGCAGGAACGCCGTCTTCAAAGTGAGATTTCGGTCAGTTGCATGGCATAATGGTTCGTGGGGAGGTCCTTTTAAGGATCTCAAGACGCGAACCACGCTCCAAGGAGGAGACCTGATCTCTGACTGGGGCCAAGTAATCTCATTACTCCGTATGAGTAAAGAAAGCTCCAACGATGAGGAAATGTCGACTCCTTTCAGTTTGAAGTCAACGCTTAAGGCTGAGTGATAGCCTTTCACCGCCGATACTGAAAGGAGCTTTTCCTCCCGAAGGTATACATGAAAAACCCGCTATTATTGGAATAGTGGAATTGAGTGGAGAGATATTCCTTCCATGAAACCAACCACAGAAGACTCTCCATTTTGCCTGGTAGACCAAGGCTGAGGACCTATGCAAGTGTCTGGACATTCGTTCTGTAACTTGTCGTGAAAAGCCCTTCTGAGAGGAGATGCTGGATAGTCTCCACGCGTGAAATCGAGGCAACTGCACGGTCTTGTGGAAGATGTTCGCATGCGGCTGTTTGAGTAGATCTGGTCGTGGAGGGAGTTCTCTCGGTAGATCTACTAGAAGTTGCAGAAGGTCTGGAAAACTACTCTGCGTGATGCCATAGCAGAGCTACAAGGGTCATCATTAGATCTTTGTTAGCTCTTATCTTGTTGAGCAGTTTTCTCATCAGACAAAACGCGGGAAAGGTGAGCACATCTATGTTGTTCCACCGTTGTTGAAATGCATCTTGCCATAGAGCCTGAGGGTCCGGGACTGAAGAACAGTACACTGGAAGCTTGCTGTTTAGAGATGTTGCGAACAGGTCTATGGTCGGGGAACCCCACAAAGTCCGGACTTTGTTTGCTATCTGACATTTCAAAGACCATTCGGAACCTACTATCTGAGTCGCTCTGCAAAGATTGTCCACGAGCACATTCCTCTTGCTGGGAATGAATCAAGCTGATAGAGGCCCCGAATGTTCTTCTGACCATCGGAGGATCTTTACTGTAAGATGGCATAGAGGCTGCAAAAAGGTAATGCCCTGTTTGTTTATGTAAGCCACTACTATGGTGTTGTTGCTCTTCAACACCACAGAGTGACCTGCCAGCAACTGTAAGAACTGACGAAGAGCCAGGTAGGCTGCTCTCATCTCTAGAAGATTTATGTGCTGGTACCTTTTTCACTCTGACCAAAGGCCGGAGATTGTATAGTGCAGCAGGTGAGCCTCCCACCCTTCTTTTGATACATCTGTGAAAAGAATCAAATCCAGAGGAGGAACGAGAAGATTTTGGCCTTGCCGAAAGTTTTCGTCTACCATTCACCCAACTCAAATCCGTCACCTGATCTTGAGTTATGGAAACTCGGGTATCCGGTGGGTCGGAGTGTTGGTTCCACACTGACTTCAACTGCCACTGCAGGGATTTTATCCTGAGGCTGCCGTTTGGAATAAGACAGATGAGAGAGGTTAGGTGGCCTAACAGACTTAACCAACGAGAGGCTGGAAGAACTTCTTTCCTGAGGAAGGGTGCAGCCACTTCCTTCAGTCTGTGTGCCTTTTGCCTGATGGGAAGACTTTCTCTAGGATGGTATCTATGATCATTCCAGTCTCTGTGAGGGTTGCAGTGTTGACTTCTCGTGATTTGTCAGGACTCCCAGATCCTGACAAAACTCGAGAAGCATGTCTCGGTGGCGAACAAGTGTCGTCTCCGAGTCGGCTAGAATTAGCCAGTCGTCCAGATATCTGAGAAGACGGATGCCACTTCTGTGAGCCCAAGATGACAAAAGGGTGAACACTCTGGTAAATATACCTGAGAAGTTGTTGTGAGACTGAAGCATAGAACCTTGAACTGGTATGCCTTTCCCTCGTGAATGAACCTTAGATACCTCTTTGAAGACGAATTTATTGGGATCTGGTAGTATGCGTCCTTCAGATCCAGTGTGCACATGAAGTCCCTTGGACGTACCACTTGGATGACTGTGTCTGCTGTCTCCATTCTGAGCTCTGTCTGTTGAACAAACTTGTTCAGAGGGGAGAGATCGATGACTGGTCTCCAGCCTCCAGTCGCCTTTTTCACCTTAAAAATTCAACTGTAAAAGCCTGGGGACCTGTCTACCACCTCTTGGAGAGCACACTTCTGCAGCATGGTCTGGACTTTGGCACTGAGGGTCAGCTCCTTTGTGGATCCCTTCGCATAGAAGCCTAGATGCACTGGATCCCGAGTCAGAAGAGGGAGAGATTGAATGAACAGGACGCGATACCCTAGGGCGATCACATCGACCGTCCAAGGATCTGCCACCTCTGCCAGCGGCGTTGTAGACATCCTCCAACAGGTGGCGGGTGATAAAGAATGCCATTCATACTGGGAGGGACCACTTCGGCCACTTCCCTTTCCTCCCTTCTTTCCTCTGAAGGACTTGGACCATTTCTATCCACTGGACTGAAAGGGCCACTTAAGACACCTTGGAAGGTCCCGAGGATCTGGAAGTTGACTGGTGAGTAGAGGAAGGTGCTTGCTGAGGCCGGGAAGATTGGGAAGGTCTATCATAGGACCAAGATGTCATGGCCCTATGGAGGAGAGAATCATTGGATGATTTCCTCCATCACCCAGCAGCCCTCTCTATCTCCTCTGGAAGAAAGAGAGGAGAACCCTAAAGGGTGGAATTCCTCAACCGAGAGACCTCCACTTACGGCATTTGCTTAAGGAACCGACCTATGACTGTATCACTTGTATCGAGTATAGCGTTTGCCCACAGGTTGACAATGTTGTGCGACAGAAACTCAAGAGTCCGGGTACCTGACAGCAGGAAGGACTCCTATGTCTTCCTGGCAGATTCCTTCGACAGATCGTGGGAGCGAACCATGAAGCCTAAGGATCCTAACCATAGATCAAGCCATGAAGCAGCCTGCATGGCGTACTTCCCGCCTCTCTCTATGTTCAGGAACTCAACTGCCGATAGTGAGGCCTTCAAAGAGGAGAGGGTTTGTGTGAGAACTACCTTCGTTTGGGACTCTACCGAAGGGTCGAGAGTCATGGTGGAATATGGTTCCCCTTCGATCTCGTAATACTTCCTTTGTAACACAAAAGGAAGTGGAAGAGACCGAGAAGAGGAAACTGCCTTCAAAGAACTAGAAGTTCCAGCTATCTGAGAGATATGTCAGACCTTTGGACCAGGGCCAAGCCCCACTGGACCTGGAAGGCTTCTTGGTCTCGAATATTTCGTCGAGAACCATACCCTATTCCTAGATGGTGGAACAAGTAGTGGACAGCCTGTTGATGGCCCTCATACAGGCGAGGACCTGCCAAAAATTATGTTCCTATTCACGTCTCTCCTGTTTGGAATGATAGTTCGGACGGGCTGTCCACCTCCAGGATCACATCCAGAGCATGGGGTAGGTCAGGGTCGTCAACTGAAACCGTGGATGGGCCTGCCACTGGGGACTGCGCCTGTGCCTAAACCACCCTAGCTTCCCATGTCGCAGCATTCTTCGGTCTCGTCTACATGTCCTTCGATTCCCTACGACGGGACATTCCTCCACGGTCTTAGGAGGGGGAACCTGCGAGGTCTTCAAGGGCTTAGACAAAGCCTTGGCAGTAGGAACTGGAGGCTCCTTCTCTAAAAGAGGAACAGAAAACGGACGCTGATCGGGAGGCACTACCTCAATGTCTTGAGGGTTGAAGGGATAGATCGCAATCTTCCTGGGCGAGCCTATGTCCCTACTACTCCTAGGAATGATGATGTCAGCATGATGTGAAGTTATGCCTCTCATCTGTCTCTTCTGCTTCTTAGTAATGACTTCTTTACTTTCACTGGCATGAATGGTAAGTCCATATAAGTCAGAAGTGGCCTGGCCTTCAGCATGCAATCGCGGTGGAGGTGATCTGCGAGCTTTGTCTGCTAGGGTCTTGACTCCCAACTGACGAGCTCGATGAGGGTTCCAGAAGGAATCTAGAAGTTGCCCTGACTGGGACAGTCGGGGGTTGTGGCGGTGGAGGGACCATCTTCAGAGCCTTCAGGATAGTGGACATGAAGGTTGATGCCCATACAGGAAGCTCCAAACCCCTAGGTACACCCTGAAGGTCCCTAGAAGAGTGTCCTTTGGCTAAAATACCACAAGGATTGCCAGTCCATGGAGGAGATAACCTCTGAAGCAGAGGAACACTTTCCTTCAGATGTGTAGGAAGGTCCAGAGTAACAAGCACATTTGCAAACCTATTAGGAGGCTCCTTGAACCCTTCTGGGAAGGGTGACGGTCTTCCACTGGAGGTGGAAGATAAGGAAGGGTGAGAGGAACGTGTTGGATTTGTACTTGCTCACAATTCCCACACATCTACTCGTTAATTGATCCCAAAATTTGTCAATTTGCTCGTGAAATCGTGATTCACACAGAAAATCGAGAACTTCATGCGTCAACGGACGCAATTCGCGAGCAGAAGTGCTCTCAACAGGAGCACTAGGAGATACAGAGGAAGAGGTAGGTCTAGCACCTTCTTGCTGCCCCGGAGGAGCACCTACGTCTGACGAAGTTGGCAGAGGAGGCTCTGAGTAGGGACTACTCTAGAAGGAGAATACGTCACAGCGGGACGCGTCCCCAAGCGTCGCGTAGGCGAATGCTTCGCTAAAACTCCCCGTGCTGTGATAGGCACTGAGGGTTTAGCTGGACACCTGCCTGAGGAGTGGTCAAGCTCATCATCAGGTTCGGAACAATGTCGTTTGGAAGGTCTGATTGTGGGGCTACACGCTGATGGACTACGCGTACGCCTACCTCTACCTGTAGATGAGGAACGTCTACACCTTGATCGCGGACACGGTTCGTGATCATGATGTTTGTGAACGCGAGCGTCCAATTCTCGTTTGAGAACGGCGTGAATGCCATGAGTCCCTATCTTGCAAACGTGAGCGTCGGCTTTGCGAACGTGAATGTCCTCCTCATGAACGATACTCTCGCAAGTTCAAACGCCGCCCTTGTGATCGTGAGCGTCGTCCTCACGAGTGCGAGTAGTGTCCTCGTGATTTAGAACGTGACGATCTGGAACGCGAGCGTCTGGACTTAGGTCTAAACATTTCTCACTATCATGAAGAACGCGATCATGAGACTCGTCCTCGTGAAGAGGAAAGCCTTCGAAGAAAGCATTGAGACCCATGGTCTCATGAGCATGAAGCTCTAGTGTGAGCATATTCTAGGCGGAGAACGCTCTGATCGTGATGACCTAATATCATTACGATCTTCCGATCGTAGCGAACAGCGATCAGGGGAAGAAGTTCCAGAAGGGCGAGGCGATGGGGATGCTTGTACCGTAGCGCTGCTGGTGAAAGGCGTGCTGATCCCCGGAAGATCGTCACCTGCAACCTGAGGGTTCCTGTGGGAAGAAACCGAGGGTTGAGGTTTTAGGGATGATGAGGTCCCAGGATGGATAGAAGATTCGTTGTCAGCAGGGGGTCGTTGGCGAGGCGAACACAAACGATAACCTCGTCCACGCATGGAAGGGCCAGGGGAAGGCGACAGATAGACCTTACACAGCTCCAGAGCGTGAGATGTCGATGGTTCCGGAGAAGGGTTCCTCATGTCACCATGCTGAAGAAAGTGCAGGAGCTCCTTCTTCAAAAGGAGTCCCGAAATCCCTAAGGACGATCACACCTGAAACAGGTCTGAAAGGGAGAAAGGCTCGCCAGCAGCTGGAGGAGAAGATGCTCCTCTAGGGGAAGCAACCCCCCCCCCCAGTACCCTGGGATTGCCAAGGAGATAAGCAATCTGCGCTCCTACTCGCGTGTCCCTCGTGAGAGCGCGCGCGAGGAGCTTTTGAGAGAGATTTGGGGGTGCGAGAAGAAAAAGAACACGCAACGCTTGCCCCCGAGGGAGAACGATCGTGCTTAGTCTTCTTCTTCCTATGCCGCTCAAACTTCTACCACTGGAAGGCAGACCACTCCCTACACTGTGCAGGGCGAACCCTGATCGCAACGATGCCCTCGGCACGTAAGACACAGAGAGTGTGGGTTGGTCTCTAACAAGGACATGAAGGTCCCACACGTGGCACCCTCTCGCCCTGGACACGTTCGCAGAAGAAGACACGCACACCTACAAGGAGAAAGCAAAAAATTAAAAAGTCCAATGACAGTCGGGAGGAGAGCGGACACATCCGATATCTACTGAGCCAAAAGAAAAAGTGGCATCTCACTGCTATGAGAGTATGTACAGAGCCATCCCCAGCCTACCCACTAAGCGGTTAAGCAGGGTTGCCACCTTGCAATTAAAGTCTAATGGCTACCTCTAGCTGTCGCTGAAAGAATATCCACATAAATAACAGAAAGTTTGTTAGTATGGGACAAATAACAGAAAATTCTAAATGACTGGTTATTTATAGTATATTAACGGGCTCGACTCAAAGACTGCTTGGAATTCAGGATATTGCATTTTTGCCTTGGAAACAATTATATATGTTTCAAATAGTTTTTTATTTTAATCAAACAATTTGTTTTATGGCTAAAATGTCCTTTTCTCATATTTACACAAGCGCACCCGGTCACTAGCCACAATCCTTATCTGATCAAGGTATCTACTTATTCACTTTTTCTTCAAGAATCGTAAACTTCAAGAGCATGGTTTTCTATGATTAACTCATAAAGAGAATGTACAATAAATTCCTCTTCTCTCGATAGTGTCCTAAGTTATAGTTTGCCTAGTGTTTCTTTGTTATATTTATTCTATTTCTTTGCTTGTTTATATATCTACAATTCTTCTGTTATGGTAATGATGAAAAATACAAAAATTGTCACACACAACAAAATGTGCCTAAAACATAAAATGTGCCTAAAACATAAAATGTGCCCAGAAAATATGTATAAAATACTCATGTGTGGGCATTTGGTACATGCAGTGTATATCATGGTAGATTTCAGGGAAAGAATATCACTGCTTAGTAAGTAACTCTGAAATATTATGAATATGTCCTTAAGGTCCCTAGTGTTGTAGGAAATTACCACTAAAAGCACATATTTATGCACACTAAAGTATATTTAACCAATCTAAAAATAACTTTGAAGCCTGTATTTCATTGTCTGCTCCTTTATATAATAACAATTTTTATGTTATAATCAAGCTGAACAATGCACATAGCTTTATAAATGATAAATAAATATGCCTAATGTGTAAAATTTGCCCAGAAAGTAAGATGAGAATACATTATGCTAGCAACATCTTACTCATGTACAGTTGTATGTGCATTGGGTACAAGTAGCATTTTTCTGGGCTCAATCCCTGTGCCGCCCAGTGAAATGCTCCTAAAGCACCATTTCAAAGGAATATAACTGCTAATATTACCAGAGAAAAAATGTATAGGAATGCTAGGTTGAACTAGCTCGCTCACCTAATGGTGTCGGTATAGACTGGGGCGAAATACCAGAGGTCTCGTACCATTTAGACTTCTCCTCTTCAAAATCCCTCAATAGTGAGGTGCAGTTCAACCTCCCCTGCCTCGCAGACCAGTACTACTAACTCTACCCACGCTTGCCCATCACTCCTTTCTAGCACCTATTACGTATAAGTCCAACGTGTTTTTTCTCGTGTTTACCATTGGATTTATCATCAACTTTCTCTCGATGGCCGATTCCCAAGATACCCCATCGAAGTTAAGTACTTTATCCATGGGTTTTAGCGAGATTGGGCAGTGTAACCTTTGTTTTTATTAATTGAGAAGTGTTTATATATGAGCGGCGTCCCCGTTCTTACTTTCGTCTCTGCCCTTTTTCTCGTTAGTTCGTCCGTCATTAATATTCGTTCGAACTTTTAGGAGTTTTTTCCTCATATTTATATAGTATACCGACTTTATGCTTTCATATAGCATTTATTTTATGTTATCCTATGATATCAGTGTTAGCGTTTCATCAGGAGTAGGTTATGTTGGTATGCCTCCATTCGTGCATGTTGGTGGATAGCGTCACCATTGAGATTGTTTCGCTAGTTCTAGGAGCGTTAAAGACGACCATCTCACTTATTATTATTAAACTTTTAGTTTTATTACGCTCCACCTAGTTTTACATTTGGTTCGAGTAGGACTCTCGTGTATTTTGTTGTTTTTACTGTTCGATCTACCGCTTCAGTAACTAGGTTGGTACCCCTGCTTTCCATCTGCTGATGGCGTCATGCTTCCTCCCTTACCACTCGCCCGAGTCCCTCTCTCGCCATATTATTTCTGCATGCCTAACCTTACTTACGTGATTTCGCTTTTAATTCATTAATTATTTTTATGTATTTGTGCATTGATATTATATTTATTGCTTTACTCCGTTATGATCATATTTTTGGGATTTTCATGTCATGTTGAGGGGATCTCCAGTTGGTAGCCCTGTCTACCACTATGCACTGGTGATTCCCCGGTACCATAACCCCCCCCCCACAGGTTGGGGAGGCTATTCCATCCCCCCCCCTCCTCCAGTGTACACCCTTCCTCTCACTCGATGGTTGTTGGTTATGACATACGGGTCAAGTATGCTTGTTCCTCAGTCTTCCCTCAACGTTCCGACATATTGAGGACTGAGTGTACCCACGGGGTGTGACTTAGTCTCATTCATTCATACCGGGCGGTTTCGTCTCCCCCCCTCCCGTCGCCCCGATTGGCCATCGGTCGGGGGAGGGGGAGGGGGAGGGCCGGGACCACCGGGGACTATCACACGTGATTAGTCGGTATAACTGCACCTTGGTGTAACCTTGCTTTTAGCTATGGTTGTAAGAATGAGCACTTATATTAGGAGTGTCCCCACCTACGGTACCTCCTGCTATTATCGTCCGCATAGGACTTATTAATATCCCATATCATTATATTATATTCTACATGAATCATTACCTTCGTCCCGGTACTTCCGGTAGGGTAGTGGGGGTTCCATTGGCTCCCCCCGCGCTCTCCCGTTGTACCCTCCCGTCATCAGACATCGGAGCCTCCGGGCTCTTAACTACAAGATCTGTTGACACTGACACAGTTTTGATTAATATCCTCCCTCCGGGAGCCCTATTCATTACAGACATTAGTTTTAGATCATAATTGGAGTTCTCTATTTATGTATTTTAAGGATGTATCTTAAGTTACTTTAAGTTTACTTTAAGTTACTTTAAGTTTACTTTAAGTTTACTTTACCAACCCTGTTCCCCGGCCCCGGGGGCCCCGGAACTAGTTATGATTATAATTATTCATCACTGTTTTTTGCATCCTTTTTCATCCCCGGCTCTGCCGGATTGCTCTTGGAATAGTCTCAGTTCTCTGCATGTTGAGTCTAAGGCTATACATTTATTTTATTAACTGGCCGGTCCCGGACCCTCGGGGACCCCTTATAGAGAAACTAGTAGATGCTCATGGACTATTCCTTTTACAGGTGGTCCGTTGCCGGATGACAGCCTGCGCGGCCGTCCTTCAACAGCCTTGCGGACATGCGGTCTGTCGGTCCCACGCTGACTGTGGGATCCAGATGGACGATATTGTTGTATGGCACCCTGACAACTGCCTTATCTGTTATGACCTTATCTCCACCCTCGCTTCAGATTCGGTGAGCCTCTTTCAGTCATTTTTGTATTTACATTCCTTTGCCTTCTGTTATGAATCTTCGGGTTCATTCATCGTTTTGTCCCTCGGGTTTGCTAACCTTATCCCCGTCCTTTCAGAGTTCCCAGGCGGCTAAAACTTCAGCAAGAGCCACTTTGAAATTGTGGGTAGGCGGCTTCGCCCGTAACGTAAAGGCCAAGAAGCCCTACGTCCTCTCAGAAGATTATTGTAATCTTATCTACCCGAACGCAAAATCTTCGGCAGCAGTGCCTAGGGAAGTGGCGGCCCCTATAATTGCCGACATTGCGGAAACCGTAGAACTCAATCTCGTTCAGGATACAGACATCGCTGACGACCCAGACCCCATTGAAGACAATGTTGCGGCTCTGAACTTAGACATAGAGCCCATGGTTTTAGACGAATCAGAAACAGGTAAGGTGGTAAGTGAGGCAGGTGGGTCTGGCGCTAAGACCTCTCTTCTTAGCCCCTCTTTTTCTTCAACTTCTAATAATTCTTCCTTTCTAGGTTTTGAAGGGAACCGCGAATCCTCTCCGAGATCGCACTCGGTTCCTCCCAAGGTCAAATCTCAGAAGAGACCTTTAGTGAGGACTCGTAAGAATCCTACACTACCTAGATCATCGAAGCCCAAGAAGGCTCCCCTCCCCGGAGCTCCTAGTGGCTCGACTAGCACTGCCCCTATGTCTCAGGACCCGGGAGTGCAGTCATCCCCCTTAATTACCACGACCAACTTCGACCCGGTGGCCCTCACCAATATGATGACGAGGGTCGTTACAGAGCAGATTAGCTCTATGCTTTCTGCCGTCACCAGGAGACTAGATACCCTGGAAGGAGGACTGCCTCAACAACAGCAGTTCCTCATCCCGGACGCCTCAAAACTTCCACCTTTCACGAAGAACAACCCGTGGAAAATGGCGCTCCACTGTCCTTTCACGGACGGAATGTTGATCATCGAGGGTTTTGGGACCCGGCCCATTGAAGATTTTGAGTTCTTCCCTCCCGGCCTTCAATTTCCTTTCCCCGGCTTCGCCCGGCTTACGGAAGAGGCTCTTGTCCGGCTAGATAAGGTCCCTAAAGAGACCGTTATCTTTCCGAAGGAACAGGCTCAGTCTGTTTGGGTTAGAACCTTAAACGAGTGGGGTTGTACAAACACCATGCTGACCCCCCACAAGAGTACTTACACCATGTTTCTTGTGGACGAACAGACCCCCACTCCTTGCGTCACCAAAATGGTTGAATTAGCCCTTCAGGCAGTGGCCGAAGATAAACCTTTGCCACAACTCCGGGAGACAGATCCTACATCTCTGCTGCTCCCATCAGATAATGAATGTTGGCTTAACATTCAATCGACATTCACTTCTGGTAAGCTATCCGCTGACTGTGCATCGACGCAATTCAGTGAACGCCTCCCAAGACTACCTGAAACCTTAATCCGACTCGAGTTCGAGTCCCGGTCTAGGTTTAGCCGGAGCCTCAACGTCTCGACTATGGTGGAGATGTTTTCTCTTACCTATGACGAGGAACACGCCTTTAAGGTTATGACTAAAGCCACCCTGCAATCTTTGTTAGCAGATTGCTACGACTTCTTGGTGGCCAAAAGACGTTGCCGTAGGCATGTCTTATCTGAAGCTACTATCCGCCATGAGCCAAATAAGCTCATTAAAGCCTCTGCTTGGGGTCCGGACCTATTCCCGGAGGACATGGTCAACTCGGTATTGAGCGAAGCTGCCAGAGTGAACCAGAGCCTCAAAGTCCGTTGGGGTCTCACTCCCAAACGGAAGTTCGAACAATCGAGCATTCACTCCCGGGGCAGAAAGAGGCTACGCCCTTATAGCTCTACTCAATTCCGCCAACCTCTTCAAGTAGTCCAGTCGGTCCCGGTCTCTCAGGGCATCCAGCCCTCTACCTCCAAGTCTCAGCCCCAAGAGAAGTATGTCCTCGTCCCTGAAAGCCAAGTGGCCTCGAACTCGTTTACCTCTCCTGTTTATAACCCGGTCTATGAGTCCTGGGTTTCCTCCCAAGGATACCAACGAGGCAAGGGCCCCGGTTCGAGAGGTTCTTTTCAGAACAGAGGCAAAGGGAGATATTTCTCCCGTGGAAAAGGGTCACGTGGTGGCCGAGGCGGTAAAACCTCCAACTACTGAAGATCTTCAGGTAGGAGGGAGACTTTATGTGTTCCGGAGTCGCTGGAGGTTCAGTCCTTGGGCCTTCAGCATAATCTCCAAGGGCCTGGGAGTTGGATAGAAGGGCCTCCTCCACCGAACAAATTCCATCAACCCTCGACACCGGACCTACTTCTGTTTACCCAAGATCTTCTTCGCAAGAACGCGATCAAGGAAACAAAATATCTGAAGTTTCAAGGTCGCTTATTCAGCGTTCCGAAGAAAGACTCCGACAGCCGGAGGGTCATCCTCGATCTGTCCCGACTAAACTTGTCCATTCAATGCGACAGGTTTCACATGCTTACCGTCTCGCAGGAGCGAACCTTGCTTCCCCGTGGGGCCGTCACCACCTCCATCGATCTTACCGATGCTTACTATCACGTTCCAATAGCGAGACACTTCCGCCCATTCCTAGGATTCAGACTGGACGACAAGGCTTACACGTTCAAAGTGATGCCTTTCGGGCTCAACATCGCGCCCAGAATCTTCACGAAACTGGCGGAATCGGTCATTCAGGAACTCCGATCCCACGGAATCCAAGTCGTCGCATACCTGGACGATTGGCTAATCTGGTCAGACAACGTCGAGGATTGTCTCAAGGCAACAAACAAGGTGATCCAGTATCTTCAGTTTCTGGGATTCCAAATAAACTTCGGAAAGTCTCGTCTGACACCAGAGACCAGATTTCAGTGGCTGGGATTATGGTGGGACCTACGTTCTCACACTCTATGTCTCCCCAGGTCCAAGAGGATAGAGATTGCGAAAAATACCAAACGCTTTCTCGGGGAAAAGATAACTTCCAGAAGGAACCAGGAGAAGATTCTAGGGTCCCTACAATTCGCTTCAGTGACAGACCTCCTTCTGAAAGCGAAACTGAAAGACATCAACCGAGTTTGGCGCTCCAGAGCGAACAACAAACGTCGAGACAAGAAGACACGCCTTCCTCCCATTCTTCGGAAGAGGCTTCTCCCATGGACAACCGCCAAGAGCCTATCAAAGTCGGTTCCGTTGCAGTAACCCCCTCCAAGGATAGTCATCCACACGGATGCCTCCCTATCAGGTTGGGGAGGCTACTCCCAACACAGGAAGGTTCAGGGCCTTTGGTCCACAATGTTCCAACAATTTCACATAAACGTCCTGGAGGCCATGGCTGTCTTACTAACCTTGAAACGTCTTTCCCCGGCCAAGAAACAACATCTGAGGATAGTCCTCGACAACGAAGTCATAGTCCGTTGTCTAAACAGAGGGGGCTCCAAGTCAGGTCCCATCAATCACGTGATGGTGGCAATCTTCTCCCTGGCGGCCTCAAACCAATGGCACCTATCCGCCGTCCATCTGGCTGGAGTTCGGAATGTTGTGGCAGACGCACTCTCCAGGACGGTACCGTTGGAGTCAGAATGGTCACTAGATCGCAAATCCTTTCAATGGATCCTCTCCCAAGTGCCGGATCTCCAGGTAGACCTCTTCGCGACGGAATCCAACCACAAGCTGAAATGTTATGTGGCCCCCAACCTGGACCCTCGGGCTTACGCCACGGATGCCATGTCTCTCGACTGGAACACCTGGGAAAGGATTTACCTTTTCCCACCCGTGAACCTACTGATGAAAGTGCTGGACAAACTTCGAACCTTCAAAGGTCAAGTAGCCCTGGTGGCCCCCAATTGGCCCAAGAGCAATTGGTTTCCTCTTTTACTGGAGCTGAATCTCCACCCTCACCAGATTCCCAACCCGACTTTGACCCAGATAGTACAAACGTGCACTGTGTTCGCTTTCTCAAACATTCAGAACACCCTAACTTTATGGACTTCATGAAGTTTGCGGCACACAAAGGGGCTAACATAGACCCCCAGAATACTTTATTCTTAGAATCTGACAAGAGAGACTCCACTCTTCGTCAATATGACTCAGCGGTCAAAAAACTAGCAAAGTTTTTGAAGGATTCTAATACTGACTTTATGACACTAAACCTAATGGTAACCTTTTTTAGAACCTTGTTTGAGTCGGGCTTAGCAGCTAACACTATTACTACCATCAAGTCTGCCTTGAAGAAGATTTTTCTAATCGGCTTTAATATAGATCTAACAGATTCATTGCTAGCTTCGATCCCAAGAGCCTGTGCCAGACTGAGACCATCTTCTCGTCCTAGCTCGATTTCCTGGTTTCTCAATGATGTTCTTAAACTAGCGTCAGAAACCGTCAACGATTCATGTGAGTATATCCCTCTACTCAGAAAAACTCTCTTTCTCGTGAGTTTAGCATCTGGCGCCAGGATTTCGGAATTAGCTGCCTTATCAAGGGACCCAGGCCACATAGAGTTCCTTCCGTCAGGAGAGGTCCTCCTCTCCCCAGACAAGGTCTTCTTGGCCAAAAATGAAGACCCTCAGAATAGATGGTCCTCCTGGAAAATTATCCCTCTCCCTCAGGATCCTTCCCTATGCCCGGTTACCACTCTAAAGTCCTTTCTATCAAGGACTTCCTATAAGACCTCGGGACCCTTGTTCATCAGGGAGCGGGGAGGGACTATAACTTTGAAAGGGATCAGACAACAGATCTTGTATTTCATTAAACAGGCCAATCCAGAGTCTTTTCCTCACGTCCACGACATTCGGGCGGTAGCGACCTCAATAAATTTTTCCATCATATGAACTTTACAGATCTCTCTAAATATACCGGATGGAAATCCCCCTCAGTGTTCAAGCGGCACTATCTTAAACATTTAGAGGCCCTTCAACTCGCTACCGTAGCCGCAGGGAGCGTGGTATCCCCGGACAAATTCCTTCTAACTAATTCCTGAATCCGATATCTTCCACCTTCTTCCTCTTACCTGCCTCACTTACAGTTCCTACCTGAGTTCGGTTTGTTATATCACACCCATGGGTGTTCCCATTTCGTAACATTGCTTATTTTATTATCATTGATCAATTTACTTTTACCATACGAACTGTATTTCTTTAGTGTCCAAGTTTATATAGTTTGTTCCAGTGTTTGACCTTAATTGGTTTTATTTCAAGTTTAATGTTCATTTGTCTTCCCTTCCTGGGATATTATACCTTATCATGCTGATGTTATTAAAGACGACCGTCTTCTACGTTAACTTTTGATTAAACCACTGTTTGTTATGTTGATTTTAATTCGTTCCCTAATAGTTAATGAAGTTTGGGTTCGTTTTCTCTGGTACTATTTCACTGGGCGGCACAGGGATTGAGCCCAGAAAAGGGATTTTGACGAAGGAAAAATCTATTTCTGGGCGAGAGACCTGTGCCGCCCAGTGAACCCACCCTAGTTGCTCCCCCCCTGATCAGACCCCAAACTTAAGGGTGCTGTAAGGAGTGATGGGCAAGCGATGGTAGAGTTAGTAGTACTGGTCTGCGAGGCAGGGGAGGTTGAACTGCACCTCACTATTGAGGGATTTCGAAGAGGAGAAGTCTAAATGGTACGAGACCTCTGGTATTTCGCCCCAGTCTATACCGACACCATTAGGTGAGCGAGCTAGTTCAACCTAGCATTCCTATACATTTTTTCTCTGGTAATATTAGCAGTTATATTCCTTTGAAATGGTGCTTTAGGAGCATTTCACTGGGCGGCACAGGTCTCTCGCCCAGAAATAGATTTTTCCTTCGTCAAAATCCCTTATATATTTCTAGATTTGAGGGAAGGGGCTAATTCCTGCTTAACAAATAACCTCGAAATAAGATAAATATGTCCTTATGATCTCCTGTGGTGAGGAAAATTACTACTAAAATCCCATACTTATGCATACTGTAGTATAATCAACCAATCTCTATAAAAATAACTTTGAACCCCGATTTCTACGAGCATGAAATTTTTGGAGAAAAGTTACTTCTTTCTTGAATATTGATCGATTATCATTCAATCATAAAAAAGATAGGAAATTTTGTAGCCTACAGCCTTCACATTCACTTTGAAAAAAAAAAAAAACTTCTTTATGAAAAATAGTCACCCATGAAAGTAATTTCTATACATTATCCCAATAATACATAAAAAAAAAGTCCAATTTACAACTTTTAAGAGAATATAAATAAATCAATCAGGAAACAAAATAGTAGTAAGAGTTAGATGTAATCTCATAATAACACTGTTTTCATGGGGCTGAGTAATTTAATGAAGCTACTGAATAACATTTCCAGATTCATGCAGCTCATATGTCCTTCCATCTCAAATGAAGTGAAAATTTGGTGAAGGTAAAGTTGAAGTTGGACCGTCAGATAATTTAAAAAAAAAAGAAAAAAAAAGATGCAACTTGGGCTATAGGGATGCTACAAAGGTCTCCACTCTGTTTAGGACGTACATGTATTTTGCAACAATTACTCCATACAAAGTTAATAAAACTTACCTGGTCCTATGGGGCTCCCAGAACCACCATGAGTATTGTCTGAATGAGGAAGAGTGGCAAGTCCATGAGGATAGGGTGAAGGCCCTCCCAAAATGCCTCCGTAACAATGATGTTCTTCTATGCAATGAGGATGTACCAGTGCTGATTCGCCATCACTTGTCATGGAACACCAGATACAACCCATAACCCCAACACATGACTTATGAGTCAGATGAACAGAACAGGAAACGGATACACAGGAGTCTAAGTGTGAAAGTAACCCAATAGAATATTGTAAGGGCACAGCTGCTTCTGGAACACGGTCACAGGTAGGTGCCAAACTAGGTGGATGCATACCAACTTCAAACACTTGTGGTACAGTAAAGCGTTTACTGGACCCTATATCCATGTATGTTTGCCAAACCTGATTCAAAGAATCTTCACTATGATTTGAAATCAAGCTTGAAAAAATGGATGAACGTGCAGCTTCTAAGTAGGACTCGGAATATGGGACGGAACATGGATGCGAAGACAAAGGACACTCACATGGACACTCGCAAGCCCCTGCTTCAAATAACTGGCAATTCAAGCACAATCGGTCATCCTGTAAATAAGATTTTTAATTAAATAGATTTGAATAATTAAAAAAAGTAACATACCCAGTTAAAAGATTTGAAACTAAAAACTTCAGGCTACAAAACTGATATACAATCCATTGTACTACATATGACATTTACTTGCTTTCTCACTTTTTCTAGGTAGCAATCCTTTCTCAATGTTTAGATAAATGAATAAAACATACTTTACACTTTGTGTAAAACTACTGGTAATTCAATAGTTTTATTCATTCCTCTAACTACTTAAACATAAAGGATTACAAATGAAATTCTAGATTACAGTATTTTGTTCTTCTTACAAAATTCAAATTCATAATGCTTTTGTATGTTTTTTTAATCTTTTACAGAATTTCAAGAAAACAAATGTTCTAATATTATTGCCAGGTGCTTTGTAAATTTATCAAATGGACCTTAATTCACATTGAATTATCTACAAAAATAATAAAGCTTACTTAATCTTTTTAATACAGCATTAACATTTTCTAACCATATATATGAAAACTCTTTAAAACCAAGAGTACATACTATTTCTATCATGAATACAGATTAATCAATATCTATTTCATATCTACTAAAAATTTTATCATAAATTAGTAATATCATTGTTAGTACTGTACAATAAACTTCTTTGTATTCAGTACCTCTGGAACCAAGGGGTTGCTGGATAACTGATCATCTCTGTAACTTACCATATCACTATCAAGAAATCATTACACTCATAGATACTATTTTATATACATACTAGAGTAAGCAGCCTGTCAGAAAATGACTACTAAATATTTAGAGAGAAATATGTACTCATCCCTATGCATACACACACAAATTCTACCCTTCCCACCACCACACCCTTTCCTCTCGGGGTACCCTTCCCACCATGACATGACTACTCTCTCTCTCCACTACACAAGGGACAGGGAGACACTGATTATTAATATCATCACCATTACTTCCTAAGCTACAACCCAAGTTGGAAAAGCAGGATGCTTTAAGCCCAGGTGTCTCAACAGGGAAAATAGCCAAGTGAGGAAAGGAAACAAGGAAAAAAATATTTTAAGAACAGTAACATTAAAATAAATAATTCCTATATAAACTATAAAAACTTTAACAAAACAAGAGAAAGAGAAATCAGATAGAATAGTGTGCCTGAGTGTACCCTCAAGCTAGAGAAGTCCAATCCAAGACAGTGAAAGACCATGGTACAGAGGCTATGGCACTACCCAAGACTAAAGAACAATGGTTTGATTTTGGAGAGGAGTTCTCCTAGATAAGCTGCTTATCATAGCTAAAGAGTCTCTTCTACCCTTATCAAGAGAAAAGTAGCCACTGAACAATTACAGTGCAGTAGTTAATCCCTTGGATGAAGAAGAATTGTTTGGTAATTTAAGTGTTGTCAGGTGTATGAGGAGAGAGGAGAATCTGTAAATAATAGGACACACTATTCAGTGTATGTGTAGGCAAAAGGAATGTAAACCATAATCAGAGAGAAGGATCCAATGTAATACTGTCTGGCCAGTCAAAGGACCCATTAACGCTCTAGCGGTAGTATCTCAACGAGTGGCTGGTGCCCTGGCTAAACTACTATAAGTTTGGCAATGCCAGTCAGCATGACCATAAAGATATGTACATATATATATATATATATATATATATATATATATATATATGTGTGTGTGTGTGTGTGTGTGTGGGTGTGAATGTATATATATGTATATATGTATACATATGTATATATGTGCGTATATACAGTATATGTGTGTATATATATACAGTATATATATATATATATATATATATATATATATATATATATATATATATATATATATATATATATATATATCAACCCCAATATAATAAAGAGCAAGTGTCTGGCTATACTGTACACACACACATATATATATATGTATATATATATATATATATATATATATATATATATATATATATATATATATATATATATATATATATATATATATATATATATCATCATCATCATCAGCCACTGCAGGACAAAGACTTCAGACATGTCCTTCCACTCTTGTCCGTTTATGGTCTTTCTATGCCAGACGACATCCAGAAATTTTCTTATATTGTAAATTCATAGTCTTCTCTTGCTTCCCTTCCTTTGTCTGCAATCTCTTGGGTTCCATTCTGTTATTGTTCTGGTCCACCTATTATATGTCATTCTCATTACATGTCTTGCCCACATCCATTTTCTTTTCTTAAATATTGTAAGAAGATCCTCTACTTTAATTTGCTTTTATATCCATATTGCCCCTTTTTTATCTCCTAGTGTTAATCCCCTGACTATGTTTTCCATAGCTCTTTGAATTGTAACAAGCTTATGTTCTACTGCTTTAGTAAGGATCCAAGTTTCTGATACTCAAGTTAATCCTGGTAGGACCATCACATTAAATATTTTTATTTTTAGAGAAAGCTATCCATCTCTTCATTATCCTTCTTTTAATTTCATCTCATGTCCTATGGATACACCTACTGTCTGTCCTAAGTAATTAAATTTATCAAATATCTATAGAGGTCCGTCCCTTACCCTTATTTGTTGTCTATGCATTTTCATTGAACATCATTCTAGTTCTACCCAGATTAATTTTCAGTCCTACATTTCTGCTTCTTATTCAAATCTTCTATCATCTTTTACAATTCCAGCCATGAATCATTAAATAGACTATATCATCTGCAAATCTTAAGTTGTTAAGGTATTCTCCCTTAATATTAATTCCTACATTTTCCATATCTAAATATTTGAAAACTTCTTTTAGGCATGCTGTGAATAATTTGAGAAAGATAAGGTTTCCCTGTTTATCTCCTTTCTCAATCAGAATTTTCTCACTATCTTCAAGTAGTTTTAGGATGGCTATACTTCCTGTCTATATATCTTCAAGTGTTCTAATACAAGCTTGCGGATTGGCGAGTTTTGCTGTAGAAGGACCTGAAGTAATTCTTAGAGAGACCCCTGACTGACTGGTGTAATATGATATTTTAATTATAAAATAAATTTTTGAATATACTTACCCGGTGAATATATAATAGCTGCAACTCTGTTGCTCGACAGACAAAAAAACACTAAAAACTCGCCAGCGATCGCTATACAGGTTGCGGGTGTGCCCACCAGCGCCAACTGTCGGCCAGATACCACTCTCTCGATGTAAACAAAGACTCAATTTCTTCTCATCCCACTGCGTCTCTATTGGGGAGGAAGGGAGGGTCGTTTAATTTACATATTCACCGGGTAAGTATATTCAAAAATTTATTTTATAATTAAAATATCATTTTTAAATATTTAACTTAGCCGGTGAATATATAATAGCTGATTCACACCCAGGGTGGTGGGTAGAGACCAGTTAAATATGTTTACATCGTATAAGCTAAGAGTTTTTTATTTCATTTTGACAGTTATCAATATAACAAAACCAAAATAAATAGGTACCTGGTAAGGAAGTCGACTTAGACGATTACTCTGCCTTGTAAGTACGTCTTCCTTACGGAGCCCCGCGATCCTCTTAGGATGCTGACAGACCCCCAGGAGCTGAAGTATCAAGGGCTGCAACCCATACAACAGGACCTCATCAAACCCCTAATCTGGGCGCTCTCAAGAAATGACTTTGACCACCCGCCAAATCAACCAGGATGCGAAAGGCTTCTTAGCCTTCCGGACAACCCATAAAAACATTAGAACATTTCAAGAGACAGATTAAAAGGATATGGAATTAGGGAATTGTAGGGGTTGAGCCCTCACCCACTACTGCACTCGCTGCTACGAATGGTCCCAGTGTGTAGCAGTTCTCATAAAGAGACTGGACACCTTTTAAGTAACATGACGCGAACACTGACTTGCTTCTCCAATAGGTTGCGTCCATGATACTTTGCAGAGATCTATTTTGCTTAAAGGCCACGGAAGTTGCTACAGCTCTAACCTCGTGCGTCTTAACCTTAAGCAAAGATCGGTCTTCCTCACTCAAGTGTGAATGAGCTTCTCGTATTAACAATCTGATAAAACATGACAAAGCATTCTTTGACATAGGCAAGGATGGTTTCTTAACCGAACACCATAACGCTTCAGATTGGCCTCGTAAAGGTTTAGTACGAGCTAAGTAGAACTTAAGAGCTCTAACAGGGCATAAGACTCTTTCTAGTTCATTGCCTACGATCTCCGATAAGCTGGGAATATCGAAAGATTTAGGCCAAGGACGAAAAGGTAGCTCATTTTTGGCTAGAAAACCAAGTTGCAGAGAACAAGTGGCCTTTTCTGACGAAAATCCGATGTTCTTGCTGAAGGCATGAATCTCACTGACTCTTTTAGCTGAGGCTAAGCATACCAGGAAAAGAGTCTTAAGAGTGAGATCTTTCAGGGAGGCTGACTGTAAAGGCTCAAACCTGTCTGACATGAGGAATCTTAGGACCACGTCTAAATTCCACCCAGGAGTAGCCAAACGACGCTCCTTAGTGGTCTCGAAAGACTTAAGGAGGTCTTGCAGATCTTTATTGTTGGAAAGATCTAAGCCTCTATGCCGGAAGACCGATGCCAACATGCTTCTGTAGCCCTTGATAGTGGGAGCTGAAAGGGATCGTCCTTTTCTCAGGTATAAGAGAAAATCAGCTATTTGGGCTACAGAGGTACTGGTCGAGGATACAGAAACTGACTTGCACCAGTCTCGGAAGACTTCCCACTTCGATTGGTAGACTCTAATGGTAGAAGCTCTCCTTGCTCTAGCAATCGCACTGGCTGCCTCCTTCGAAAAGCCTCTAGCTCTCGAGAGTCTTTCGATAGTCTGAAGGCAGTCAGACGAAGAGCGTGGAGGCTTTGGTGTACCTTCTTTACGTGTGGCTGACGTAGAAGGTCTACTCTTAGAGGAAGACTTCTGGGAACGTCTACTAACCATCGAAGTACCTCGGTGAACCATTCTCTCGCGGGCCAGAGGGGAGCAACTAACGTCAACCTTGTCCCTTCGTGAGAGGCGAACTTCTGCAGTACCTTGTTGACAATCTTGAATGGTGGGAATGCGTAAAGATCCAGATGTGACCAATCTAGGAGGAAGGCATCTATATGTATTGCTGCTGGGTCCGGGACTGGAGAGCAATAGATTGGAAGCCTCTTGGTCAGCGAGGTTGCAAAGAGATCTATGGTGGGTTGACCCCAAGTCGACCAAAGTCTCTTGCACACATCCTTGTGGAGGGTCCATTCGATTGAAATTACTTGACCTTTCCGACTGAGACAATCTGCTAGGACGTTCAAGTCGCCCTGGATGAACCTCGTTACTAGGGAGATGCCTCGATCTTTTGACCAGATGAGCAGGTCCCTTGCGACCTCGTACAAAGTTAGTGAGTGGGTACCTCCCTGTTTGTAAATGTACGCCAAGGCCGTGGTGTTGTCCGAGTTTACCTCCACCACCTTGCCTCGAAGGAGATTCTCGAAGCTTATCAAGGCCAGATGAACCGCCAAAAGCTCCTTGCTGTTGATATGCATGCTCCTCTGACTCGAGTTCCACAGACCTGAGCATTCCCGACCGTCCAGCGTCGCGCCCCAGCCCAAGTCCGATGCGTCCGAGAAGAGAACGTGGTTGGGTATCTGAACTGCCAGGGGAAGACCCTCTCGTAGGCTGATATTGTCCTTCCACCAAGTCAGACAAGACTTTATCTTTTCGGAAATCGGGATCGAGACCGCCTCTAGCGTCTTGTCCTTTTTCCAGTGAAAAGCCAGATGGAATTGAAGAGGACGGAGGTGTAGCCTTCCTAGCGAGACAAATTGCTCCAGGGATGATAGCGTCCCTACCAGACTCATCCACAGCCTGACTGAGCAGCGTTCTTTCTTCAGCATCTTCTGGATGGAGAGCAGGGCTTGATCTATTCTGGGGGCCGACGGAAAAGCCCGAAAAACTTGACTGTGAATCTCCATCCCTAAATACAGAATAGTTTGGGATGGGACCAGCTGTGACTTTTCCAAATTGACTAGGAGTCCCAATTCCTTGGCCAGATCTAGAGTCCAATTGAGATCCTTCAGACAGCGATGACTGGAAGAGGCTCTGAGAAGCCAGTCGTCCAAGTACAGAGGGAGGCTCTGATCTCCGATAGCTCGAAACTGGTACCCCACATTCCTGTGAACAAACCTCAGAAACGGTTGGGAATCCGGGTGTATAGGAATGTGGAAGTATGCCTCCTGAAGGTCGAGAGAGACCATCCAGTCGCCTTCCATAAATGCTGTCAAGACAGCCTGGTAGACTTCATCGTGAAGTTTGTCTTGACAATGAACACATTGAGCGCACTTGCCTCTTACGTACTCCTGCAGTGAACATGGCTGCCAAATCATGGAGCCATCCCTGAGGGACTTGTCCCTGCAGAGAACGTGGCTGTCAGATAATTGGAGCCATCCCTGAAAGCCTTGTTTATGCATGACATAATTGTACAGCAAAACTTCAAAGGCTCGAAAACAGCTGTGAAGTTGACCTGTAAAATCTTGGAGCGTCTCCTGGCCAGGCGCCAGGGAGAGTCTACGAGATTTGAGAAGTCTATCTGGGCAGAGGCAGGAACTCCCAAGCCGAGAACTTCTCTCGTGTCATATCAGACTCTCGCTCTATAAGCCAGTTTAAAAGAAGGGAAAGCAAAGGCTGTATCCCCCAAACTCCTCCTGGTGATAAACCAGTCGCCTAGCAAACGTAAAGCTCTTTAGGAGAGCGAGAGAGCACTAGCTTATAAACAACGGCTTCGAAGTAGCTAGGCCTAGTGTAAGCTCTGACGTTTAGGCGAACGAGGAGCAGCAGTTACAAAAAGATCCGGACAAAGATCCTTAAAAATCAGCATGATTTAATTAAAGTCCATAGAGGGCAAAGCAGCTTTAGGCTCCTCTCCGTCTGACAGAGTCCTCAAGGGAATATCAGTAGGAGGGGGAACAGCAACTTCCTCATCTAAAGGAACCTTGTCCGATAATAGCTGAGTCTCAAGCAAGGGAGAGACCTACCGTGGTGGCAATGCTTTACAAGCAGAGTCCACACGCACTGGTGCATTAGTAGCGGACCAGGACACAACGTCATATAACTGCTTGACAGTCTGTGAACTGTCAACAACAACAGGTGCGAGAGACCAGGACGCAACGTCATGTAACTGCTTGACAGTCTGTGAACTGTCAACAACAACAGGTGCGTGAGGACGCATAGCGTCAATTCGAGACTGCTTTGACTGCCTAGACTGAGCAGTCAAAACAACTCTAGAATGCGGAGGTTGACGCACAGCGTCAAAACAAGTCAACTCCGATTGTTAGCGAACGTCCTGAACGTCAACAGGAGCATCAGCAAGTGGCCTAACGTCCAAATGTGGCTGAAAATCCACACGAGACCGCATCGAGTGTGGTTCTAAACAACCTGACTGACGTGACTTAGCTACGCCAACGTCAACAGGACGCACAAAGGAACGTTAGGTTGGCTGAAAGCCAGGATCTCGATGAGATAAACGGCTAGGCTCAACGGACTAATCGGCAGAATAGTCTTCCATAAGGGAGGCAAGCTTATTCTGCATGTCTTGCCGTATAACCCATTTAGGATCAACGGAAATGGTTGCGGTAAGAGACGAGGGTAACGTCTGCGACCGCAACACTTTGCCAACAAAAAAGACTCTCGGAGTCTGTGTTACGCTTTTGTTAGGCAGCGAGCAGTTTTCCGATGACTGCATAGGGTCAGAGCTGTCCTAATGGCTGCAACCAGGACGCTGGACCTGTCCTGAAAGGACTGACTTTCGCTTAAGGGCCTCGAAACCTTGTTTCAGGTTTCTTATGCGAAAAGCCTTCGGATGACGAGGAGAAAATTGTCTCTCTCGCCTTATGGTAGGGGAGATCTTGGTAAGATACACCCGATACCATAGAGGGAAACGTCTGTTCGCTGATCAAGGCCTCTCGAACCCATAAGTCGTACGACATTACTTCTCCCCTGGGCTTGGGAGCTTGCAAGAGGTCCCGGACTAGGTGAACGACAGGCACGAACAGACGAACCCTCGGACGCAACACTGTAACACTTTGCGCAATATCACTTTATCACTACGATTTTCTGTTTTGCACTTATTTCACTGAAATCGAAACTTTTACTGATTTCTACCTGAAGCACGCAATTCTACCCTCATCAAAAGGTAGTAAATGCGAAATCAGTCGTATACAGTAATGCAAGCACATTAATACCAGCAAAAAAACAGTAAACATCTTTTAAGATAAAAAAAAATCAGTGGTTGGGGAAGAGAATAAACACTAGTTCATTCAAAACTACGTTTTCAATCTCTCACCGTACATTGCCTGGGGACGAGAATAAAACTAAAAACGTTTTATCCTTTCTCCCCGTACAGAGACTAGGGACGAGAGTAACTCGAGAACAACGTTACCCGCTTGAACGGAACGTTTTCTCTCCTCTCTCTCCCTCCGTCTCTATCTCTCTCTCTTTTTCTCTCTTGATTTCGCAACTAAGAGAAGAGCCCAATTACGTTTCGTCAAAAAAACATGTTATTTGACCAAAGAAAAAAACTGAAAGGTTTTTCAATTAAAAAGTTCCTTTAAAATAGAATTTAAAACATTTAAGCTTTGAAAGAAGAATGAACAAAACGTCAGAATCGATTTACTCTTTCTGCAAAGTGAAACCGTGATACTCTCTCTCTCTATCGTAACGATAGAGCGCAAACTGCGTAGCATAAATAAACTAAACGTTAGTTCATCTTTGAAAACAGTACGAAGACTATTCAAAGAAATTCTTTCATAAAATATTTATTAAAATATTAATTTAAAAAGTTTTAAATCATTAGCTCTTTAAAAGCTATTTACGATTGAAAGGGCTCAACGTTGTTTAACTTCGGTTTCCAAGTTAGGACCGCCTACTCTCAGGAAAGGTCGCATATAAACAAAACATTAAAATTTATTTTTTATGTTTATTATAAATGGAAAGTTAATCGAAGAGGCCTAATAAAGGCGGTGAGATATAAAATATATAGAGGAAAATCTATAATTAATTTATAACGTGATAAGATAATTACTAAAAGCCTAAACACACTTCCGTCTAAGGGAAGGGTCGGCCATTTAAAAGTCAAAGAAAGTCCATACTCTCTTTGTCACCAAAAATTAAATCTATCCAAAACGAGTTCAAGATTTAAGATGAAGATAAAACACCTGCACTGCGAAAGCTCAAACCAAAATGAAGTACTTCACCAAATATGTTGAGAAAACTCCAGGTTCTACAGCGAGTAAAAGTACGTCTTGTCGACACGTCGACAGATAAGAAATTGAGTCTTTGTTTACATCGAGAGAGTGGTATCTGGCCGACAGTTGGCGCTGGTGGGCACACCCGCAACCTGTATAGCGATCGCTGGCGAGTTTTTACTGTTTTTTTGTCTGTCGAGCAACAGAGTTGCAGCTATTATATATTCACCGGCTAAGTTAAATATTTAAAAAGAATCACTAGGCAAAGTTTGAGGTGTTAGCCTAGGATTTGAAACTGGGAAGGTAAGGCTACATTCTCTGCCTTTGCCCAGAGACTCGCTGGTTTTCTTACATTGAACAAAGAAGCTAAATGGGAAGAGCATATAAAGCTTATTACTAAAAATTCCAAAAGCTTGTTAATGGCTGGAATGGTATTATCATCATTCCCACCTTAACTGACCTAACGATCTCTGGATTTTCCCATGAACTAATAGTTACTTTCCTTTTACATTTGGAACATGCTTTCTAATTAGAGGAACATTAAGGACTAAGCATTCCTCATAGTGATTACTAATCCCAATAATGCTCTTGCCCTGAGACAAAAAGAGAATGAGGATCACAGGAATTACTAAAAAATCCAGGAGAAGACATCCGTTGAAGTCATTTATAACCTATATATCCCTTTTATAACTTTCAAAATCTGGAGGGAAGCAAACACAGTGTCGCCTTATGAAGCATATGTTGACGAGAAGACTAAGACGAAGCATCTATAACGTACCCAAGCCAAAATTATTACCATTAATTGCTAGACTGTCTCAGTATTGTACTAAAGGCCTAACCCTATTGAAAAAAAAAAAGAAAAAAAAAAAAACGGGAGATTTTTAGTTTTGGGATAAACGTTGACATAGGCTAAGCTTCAAGAGAGAAGCAACATGAACCTTAAGGGAGGTTCATAAAAATAAGTAGGCTATTGACAAGCAAGGGATAAGCTATCACTTCTACAATTTGCTAATGGAATACTATTTTACATGTGTAAAATGCAAACCTAGCTATCACATGGAAAATTACCTTTAACTTTAATGACAGCCTGGACACCTAGAACTCCTAGGGCAGAATGTCATGATTAGCAAAATTAATTCTTTCTATTTACTAAGGCACTGCCCCCAATTTTAGGGGTAAGCCGACAAAAAAAAAAAAAAAAAAAAAAAAAACTTCGCTCCCTCCAGCATGACGAGAGATTCAGCCAATTTGCCAATTTTGGTTAATAGTGCTGGGGTGCAACAGCCCACCCTCCCCCTTATCCACCACAAAAGATGTTTCATATAATGAATTCCCTACTGCCGCTACATCAGCAGTCACAAAGGCAACCGAAGGAAGAAGCAGAGTACCGGAACTGCGTCACAATCACTCGCCATTCATTCATATTTCTAGCATGGTCTCTTGCCTCTCTCACTTCTATCCTTCAATTACCCAGACCTTTCTTCCCTTCATCCATCCACCCAAACCTTGGCCTTCCTTTTGTACTTCTCCCATCGACTCTTGCATTCATTACCTTCTTTAGTAGACAGCCACTTTCCATTCTCTCTACATGGCCAAACTATCTCAACACATTCATATCCACTCCAGCTGCTAAATCATTTTTTACACCCGTTCTCACCCTCACTACTTCGTTCTTAACCCTATATAATTAAGATACACCAGCCATACTCCTCAGACACTTCATTTCGAACACATTCAATTTCTGTCTCTCCGTCACTTTCATTCCCCACAACCGAACCATACATCAAAGTTGGTACAATCACTTTCCCATACTGAACTCTCTTTATATTCATTCATAACCCTCTATTCTTTACTACTCCCTTCACTGCCCTCAACACTTTACATCCTTAATTCACTCTCTGGTGTACATCTGCTTCCACTCCACCATTTGCTGCAACAACAGAGCCCAAGTACTTACTCTGATCTATTTCCTCAAGTAACTCTCCATACAACATGGCATTTAACCTAGCACCACTCTCCCTTCTAGTGCATCTCATAACCTTACTCTTACCCATATTAGCTCTCAACTTCATGTGCTCACATATCCATCCAAACTCATGTCAGTAATGGAACAAGCTTCTCCTCTGAGTCTGCAACCAGAGCAGTATCATCTACAAACAACAACTGATTTACCTTGCACTCATGATTTAATGGTTGTACTAAAAGTGGTTAGACTAACCCTGGTTCCTTGAAATCAACAATAGTAAATTAAGAGAGAATATTACCTAAGAATAAAGAACCAAGAATAACAATTACATGGTGATAAAAAAAAACTAGAAACTGTAATCCAATATGTAATGACATATTTTGTCAGGTGGTTAGGTTAACTGATGAACTTCAATCCTTAAGAAAAATCTATAATATACTGGTAAGTATTCTTGAGTAAAAGGTGGGTTTATGTCTGTGTACAAACATAACAATACACCAATATGGTAAAAAAAAAAAAAATCTACAATTTTTATTACTTATTCTTATACAAAACATAATACCATACCATGCTACAGGGACAGAAGGCCACAGCGGGTGTGCATGTTTGATTTATGATACCAAATATGAGGTTGGTAGCAGGCACAGCAGTAAGGGCATATTGTAGACAAGAATTATCAAGCTGAAAACAAAAATAAATATCAATTTTATCATAAAAAGCTGCACAGGAGACATTTATCATAACCCTATATAATTGTTGTAATAATGTAAAATATTTTCTGTTGTAAGTACAGTAAATCTAATTATAAAGTACACTATTAATAAGAAAAAAATACAATCAGGATGTCCTTCCAAATGTCTAGATGCTTTTATTAGCAAGATATACTCTTATGCTACCAAATGAAACATATCTTAACAATTTCAAGCTAAACTTCCTCTTTCTTATAGTTACAAGTCAGTGGGTATCAGTCATTCCAATAACACAGTTTTCTCTCAGTAAGTTAACTAATTATTGTGTAAAATGACCTTCAATAACAAACTATACACTGAAATAAGATAAAATGTAATACAGTACTGATGCTGAATTAAATTAAAATTATATACTATAAAGCACTTCAAATAATTTTGGTTAAAAGAGGATTTCAAGTGGGAAAAAATCTGGAGGTAATGAAGTTTCTTTATTCATGAAATCAGTTCCCAGTAAGCAATTTAATCTTTAAAACCTTTTAAAAGATGTTAAAAAACTGTTTTGGTATTTGGTTGAAAAGGATCCTGAATATTTCAAGAGTACAGTAGTTTATTTTTCTGATAAACAAAATTATTGAAAATATAAAACAGACAGTTTATTCAAAGATACATTTCTGATGAAAAAAGTTTTAATGATAAAATTCATCATTTCAATACCTACCTTGTAGCCATCATTTGTATAGCGTCGAAAAGACAGACTCTCTCTCTCTCTCTCTCTCTCTCTCTCTCTCTCTCTCTCTCTCTCTCTCTCTCTCTCTCTCTCTCTCTCTCTCTCTCTCTCTCATATATATATATATACTGTATATATATATATATATATATATATATATATATATATATATATATATATATATATATATATATATATATATATATATATATAATCCCTTTCTCATGTGATGCCTAGTTGTCCTGATAGATGGTATTACAAGAAAAATACTAAGAACTTCATAAAATAGGAGTCATTGTAGACCTGTACATATCCTAAAAAATCTCTGGCCATCACCTAAACTTGGGGAAGAGCGAGGGAAATAAATGACTACAGTGCAAAGTAACTGAAAAATAAATAGATGACCATCTGTTTCAGTACAGATTCAAGGTATCTCTTGCCACTGCCTGAGTATCCACATTCAGAGCTACGTATAGTAAAAGCTTTTAGTTCTCTTTCATTGCAAATACTGTAGGTCTACTTAGAAATCTACATAAAACTTTAGGATCTCTTGGAAAGAAGTCTTATCTAAGGTCCATTCTGTGTTCAGAACTGTCTGCTACCACATTGAGTGTGTGTGGAAGATGGAATGGAGAGAGGAAGCAATTCCTCTCCTGAAGGAACTTCAACATGGGAAGAGTCACTGCATTGAGAATTCTCCAGCAGGATCCTTCCCTATTGAGGCAAGAGATTGCTGCCTGGTTGTCAATGAAAATCTTGATATGAGAACTCCTTCTTGGACCAAGTCTCTTCAATGTCAGGAAAACTGCCATCAGTTCCAATACATTTATGTAAAATGCTGTGAACTGATGGGACCATTTCCTGGATACACAGGTCTACTCGGAATGACTTCCACAACCCAACCCTAGACTTGAAGACAAGTCCTTTGCCTCTATGAGACTGACCAGGTCCCAAAATCCCGAAAGGCTAGAGATTTCGGACTCGACCTGAGTAGGACGACTTTGCTGCCTCTGCTCTTCTTGAGGAAACTTACGTGTATGACGAGGCTTGGGAGGGTTGTATGGGGCTGGTCTCTTTGCTGCTTAGTTTTAGGACTATTGTTGGTTCCTACTATAGGCCATAGCTTTGTGAAAGAAGGGCTTCTTTATTTTTAGGTAGGGCAGAAAACCTATAGTCCATTTTCCTGGAAGTGAAGGGGCCATTACTTCTGAGTTAGCTTTAGCTTTATCCACTAAAGCCTAGGGAAAAAGAAATTCACACAGAGGTTTGCTATATAAAAACTCCTCTACCTCAAACTTCTCCAGATTGCAAGCAGCCAGCAGTTTCCTTTTTTAACACAGTTCTATAAAGGTTTAAGGTAGGTTTACAGGGTAACTTTGTTTTTCTGAGGTCATTAAATATGATCCCCTACAGCTTCCACTTCCAAGGAGGAAATGGCAGACACTAGATCAAATAAGATCTGTCGGGAAAAAGATTCTACTGTTCTAAGATGGTCTGGAATGGAAGGATGGCCGTCATTCAACTGGTTGGTACCTACTTGATTATCCCATTTCTTAAGGGTTACAAGGATTTTGGATATCTCAGACTTTTTAGTCCATCCGCAGAAGTTTCACTTGCTCTTTAGTGGAGTGATTTAGTTTAGGGATTTAGAGAGTTTTTATGATATTGTCTAAAATTCTTGAACTCGTTTACTGTGTTACTGTTTACTACATCCGCTGGAAGTCTATTTTAAGTATTTGCTTTTTTGTATGCTAAGAAATTACCACAGAGAGTGCTGTTGTGTCTTTTTCATTCCAGTTTGTATCCGTTACCTCTAGACTGATTTGTGCTAAGTATGAATAGATTGTTGTAATCTACATTGGTTATTCCTTTAAGAATTTTAAATGCCTCTATTAACCGTCCCCTTAGTCGTCAAGTTTATAGATCAAATAAGTTCAAACGTTCCATCCTCCATCTATATCCAAGTTGCCCTAGTGTTGGAACTAGTTTAGTGGCCCTAGCTTTTACTGCTTCCAGTCTATCAATATCTTTCTGAAAAAAAAAGCCAAGAATTAGACTCCGTATTCTAGATGGGGTCTTACTAGTGATGTGTACAGCTGTAGTACAGTGTCTTTGTTTTTGTACTTGAATTGCCTCTTCAAATTATGAAGGATATTGCATTTTTGGTCAATAGGGATGATACTTCTAATAATTGAGTTTTTGTTCAAATTCTGAACAAATAAAAAAACCTATTTTTACTGAAATACTTCATACTCTTAACCTTAAAATATTTTTTGAATATGAAGGAAGACAAAAGGGACAAAATCATCGGATGTTCCCCGAATATTACTTTGACAGATAGTGTTTGTACCCATGTGTGTTTAGCTGAAACTAATGTCAACAAGAAAAGTTCTAGCCATGTGATCTTTAAGAGATTGATTGATTGATTTGAAGTTTTCTGGCATCCGTGATCTTTAAGAGAAATATTTCGACTAATCAAACTTTGGAAACAATGCATAAAATAAACATATTAAATATTAATTACATATGAGCATAAAGATTAGTATAACTTTTAAATACTGTGAAGCCGCAAACAAATTTTAGAGAAATGTTCTTATTACAGTAGTCCTGCCAATAATGAATGATATAATACAACTGCCAAAATACAGAAAAGGGACAGGTCTAATCCCTGATGCTTGAGCACAGAATTATCTGCGGGTATAAATCCCTTTATGGCTGAAACTGAAAATTTTCTATATAAAATAAATATAACAATATCCAGGTTACGTTTAGTCATAGACAGAACTCATAGCTTTGCACCAATGAAATAAACATGCCACTGTTATTGAAAAGGGAATTTTGGTAGACTGCCTTTAGAACTACAGTATAATAGACAGTTTAAGGGGCTTCAGAAACCCTTTGTTATTGAGGATACGGTGAACTATAAGTCTCCATTCTACCAGATCTAGCATGGATGGGTTTGTATGAATCACCCTTGAGAGAGATTGGTTGTAAATATTGGCTTTGCATTGCAACTTTCTAGGACACTGACAAAAGATGCCGCAGATCTTTATATTATTACTTCTGCAGTCAAAAAGGAGCAATTAACATCATCCTGCTGTTTACTGAAATTCTGAACTTGTTTAACACCTGCAGAACAATGCCCAAGTATGGAATTGGTAATATGTAAAGTATTCTTATTTCTCAAGAGGAATATTAAATGATCTAGCTAACATTTTCACATATAAGATATTAGTAGGGTATTGAAAGTATTTGTTATTGAGAGGAAAGATATAAGGATCCAGGTTACCATCTCACATTATGCCCCAAAGATTCTAGGTGACAAAGATCAGATAGAAATGTGGTATACTGATGATACCTCTATTGAAATTCAAAGTATTTACAAAATTGAAGCCCTGTGGTAATAACTCGGACCTGGCAGAGACCGTGTATCACTAGACGTTACTGAGAAATGCATTAAAGCCTCTAATTAACACTTGAAGAGTTACGTTAGGGTTTGAAAAGGGTAAGTTAAGCCTAAAGTAATACTTTGAACCAATAAATATATGGATTTCCGAGATACCAGAAAGTAAGTTATTGACCTTAAAATCTTATTACAGTAATACCTTGAGAAACGAGCGTAATGCGTTCAGGGACCCGAGCTTCTATATCAATTCGCTCGTATCTCGGATCAATTTATCCCATGTAAAATGACTAGAAAAAACACCTAAAACAGTATATTACAGTGGAAAAACATGTTTATAATTGTTCAAATTCACAACCTACGCTCACAAAATAACAAATACCTATGTACCAGTTATGATCTGCAATAAAATGTGACATTATTATGAAGTTCCTACCTTCGAAACAGACGGTAGCGGCTAACGGCGGTATGTGCGGAGGAGGAGGGAGAGAGAAAGGGGAGGAGAGAGACTTGATGGCAACACGTTCTGTACGTTACACTTTTGTAACACTAAGTTGTGGAATGATCTTCCTAATCGGGTAGTTGAATCAGTAGAACTTCAAAAGTTCAAAGTTGCAGCAAATGTTTTTATGTTGACCAGGCTGACATGAGTCTTTTTATAGTTTATATATGACATATCTGTTTTTGACATTGTTAATAGTTTATATATGACATATCTGTTTTTGACATTGTTAATAGGTTATATATGACATATCTGTTTTAACGTTAGTTTCTAGAATGATTTATTGTTAATTTGTTCTCATCATTTATTTATTTCCTTTCCTCACTGGGCTATGTTTTCCTATTGGAGCCCTTGGGCTTATAGCATATTGCTTTTTCAACTAGGGTTGTAGCTTGGCTAGTAATAATAATAATAATAATAATAATAATACGTAACATAACTTGAACTTTAAATTTAACTAAAATGAAATTAGCTTACTGTACACACACCTAAAATAAACGTTAATCTTACTTTACATTAAACTTAATTCTAATTTTGTTTTCATTTTTATTTTTTTTTTACTTTTCTTCTTCCAGCTTGGATCTATTTGCCTCGCTTTTTGATTCACTTTAACCTTCACTTTTTGCAGGCCTTTTTAAAAGGAACCTATCGAGGGATGTTTGCTTTTGTCTCCCCTTCAAAATGTTACGAAAACGATGTACACAAGTGTCGTCAAAAAAGGCTAACGTACAATCACATGCCAACTTGTCCGAGTGCCTCTTTTCCATAAAATCAGAAAACTCCAGCCACTTCGCATAAGTCTCTGATTTCCTTCGTAGAAAGGCGGTCCTCCTCTTCCTCACTACTGAGCTATTGTAACACCTCCAAATGTTGCATCTCCTGGAGCTCGTTCAATTCCAAGGTTGTTCACGTCTGCCTCATCTACCTCCAGCCCCATGGACTTTCCAAGAAACACTATTTCCTCCACCACAAAAGGTTCGGGTTCATCAGGGTCTGGCATATCGAACCCTTCAAAGTCCCTCTCAACGACGGAAGCTAGCCACGATTTCTTCCAAGCTGAATTAAGAGTTCTTCGTGTGACACCCTGCCATGCATTGTCAATAATTTCTAAGCAATGGACAATATTGAAATGTTCCTTCCAAAATTCACGATGGTTGAGATTGGTGTTGTCTGTGACATCGAAGCATTTCTTGAACAAATGCTTCATGTACAGTTTTTCAAAGTTGAAAATTACTTGTTGGTCCATGGGCTGGAGGAGTGGCATGGTGTTGGACAGGAGATAAAGGACCTTAATAAACCTGTACTCATCAAGAATGTCCTCTTTAAGACCAGGAGGGTGACCAGGGGCATTGTCAAGGACCAGGAGACATTTCATTGGCAGGCTTTTCTCGGCCAAATATTTAGTGACTGCCGGATCAAAGCACAGATTAACCCATTCTGTGAAGAAATGATGCCTAACCCAAGCCTTAGCATTAGCGCGCCACATCATTTGCAGTTTTTCTTTCAAGATCCTTTGGCTCTTGAAAGCACGTGGGTTTTCTGAGTGGTATACCAGCAGTGGCTTGACCTTACAGTCACCGCTGGCATTGGCACACAAGGCTAGAGTTAACCTGTCCTTCATGGGTTTATGGCCCGGTAGTCTCTTCTCCTCTGCCGTGATGATTGTTCTGGGCATGTTCTTCTAGAAAAGGCCAGTTCCATCGCAGTTGAACACTTGCTGGGGGATGTATCCTTGTTCTGCAGTAACTGAGGCAAAGGTTTTGACATAGTCCGCCGCGGCTTTCGAGTCGGAACTTGCTGCTTCCCCATGCCTCACAACCGAGTGTATCCCAGTCCGTTTTTTGAAATTATTCAGCCAGCCACGACTGGCTTTGAAGGTTTCCGCTGGCGTCGAATGTCTCCCCTCTCTCAGCTGCTTGCTTTCCTTTCAAGTCATCGTAGATTCCGCTGGCCTTTTCACAGATGATCGTCTCGGTCATGATATCTCCCGCCAACTGTTTCTCCTTTATCCATATCAAAAGAAGCCTCTCCACCTTGTCATGAATATCACTGCGCAGCTTGGAAAGGATGGTTAATCCTTTGGAAGGCTTGGTGCTCTTTATAGCATCCTTCTGCTTGAGGATGGTACATATTGTTGATGTACTCCTCTCATATTGGCGAGCCAGCTCAGTCACTCGTACACCACTCTCAAGTTTTTCGATTATTTCATGCTTTATCTCGGTTGTCATCATACGCTTTCTCTTTTCACTACCCTTGTTTGCACTCGCTTGCTTGGACTCATTGCTTATTCACTTAATTTTGTACTGATTAGCGCAAAAAACACGTAAAAAATGCAAACACTACAGCCGATGCTCGGAGATAACTTTACGCGACAGAGATCCAACGGGAAAGAGCGAGTGATGCTGTCCTCGTGTACAGCCTCTTGCACACTCGGCCACCTAGCGGCCGCATAGGGAACCATCTCGTATCCTCGTATCTCAAATTTGTCTCGTATCTCAGGGCAAAAATTTGCTCGAAACTTTCCTCGCATCTCAAATATCTCGTATGTTGGGACACTCGTATGTCAAGGTATTACTGAATAAAAAAAATTAATTACATAGGCTGTGGCAAATACAAAGCCTGAACTAAACACAGTGTCATCATTCCCTCTAATCAACAATCTGAAACTTTTAAAACATTACAATTACCTGCAAGGTTAAGTAAAAATTAATACAAGAGGCATATATGATGTAATAAATATGTCATTATACAAAAATTTTAACAAGAGGTGTCAGAAACCGCAAACACTGCCCCTTGCATGTGAACTTTATGAAAACACTACTATTGCTCTAAATGCTTTTGTACTGTTACAGTATCTGTAAACATGTATGAATCTGAACTTTGTGAAAACAGGTAATGTTGAATTTTACCATTCAAAGTCACAGAAGGTCCAAGGCCATGGTGTTATTTTAAAGTCTATGTGTGGTTTTCTATCTGTCAATAATATTAAGAGTGTGTATCTGTACTTGCTTGAGAGTTGTGGTTCTCTGAAATTCAGAGACCTTAAAAATTCAACCCTCTTGAACTTTAAACATACCAATCTTCAAAACTATGCATTTCCACTATTTTGATATATATATTTATACAGTATTTTTGGTACCAGAAAGTGAAGATTTTGGTCTTGGTTTCAACTAAATTGGATAATATTTGACGGAGGTATAGTAAAAATTCGTTTATGAACTTTTGGGTTACCGACTTACCGTGACCTTGAATTTGACCCTATGAGGTCCAAATTTTAATGGGGTCTAGTGTGTGTTATATTGCATCTCTCCTGAAAATTTCAAGTAAATTGGTCTAATAATTTACTTTTAAGTTTCTAACAAAGAAACAGACAAAGGAATCTACAAAAACTAATACTCCATCCCCACCTCCGTGGGGATTGGGTAACAAGGTACAGAGACCGAGACTAAATGAAACTAAAATAACAGCCATTCTTTGTGATAGTAATAATAATAAAACACACTTATCCACAATAAAAATAGGGAATTGAGATGTTTATAAGATAGTTTTATCCTAGGATTTTTGGATAATTCAAATTATGCCTCAATTCCTACTGGCACGTTAGTGCTGTTTGCGAATTGTACCTTTTATTAGTTTAATTAAAGTTCTTCACGGAATACAATATACTATAACCACATTTTCTTTATAGCCAGACTCGCAAGAGTAATAAAAGCACTCGTTAGAATTTATTCAACTAAAATAACCCCGTGATAAGCAAGTGGCTGAGCTTGCAAGAGAACAGAAACACATTATCATTCGGAACAGCATGTGATCGCCTATCTTTGGCTGATACATCAGCTCCCAACAAAATATTTACATAGATTGAAGTGAATATAAATTTTCGAGCATCTATGATCTGAAACACAAATTCCTACCTCGCCCCCAAAATAAAAAATAATTTTCCTTACGGTCACTTTCTGTAGCAAGAGGAGGGATATAAGAATCCATATCACATTTGGTATTCTGCCTCGCAATCTAGATATCTTAGCAACTAGGTATGCAGAAATGCAAGAGTTTAACTGCAGAAAGATCTAAAGTAGTTAAAAGAAATTGAGGCTACGAGAGGAACACGACTCTGAAATCTATACAATAGATACATAAGAAACATAACAAATTAAATGTATTAATTGTACACCATAATGTTATACTCGCACTACATTTACTTTGTTGAAATAACTTGATAATTTAGTGAAACACACATTGTCATACAAAACATGATGCCAATAATTTAGTTCAGTTTAAACTTTGTTGATCCCAATAGGATTTAAGAGAATCATGTGACATGCTATGCCATCTAACTGTTAGTAGAGTGGGACAGTGAGGAAAAAGTGCAAATAGTGGTGCAAGCAACAAATTTGGTATGAGAACTCTTATTATCCCCATGAATCAAAATCACCCTCCAGCCACCTCAATGTATGACTACGGTATTTCTAAGATGGCTGACACTTTTCTAAAATGAAGTAACTTTGCTCTATATTTCAACTATTTTCATTCGATAAGCCTACAAAAGTTGCTTATTGCCCTTATAATGATTGTGAATTCAGATTTGGGGGTTCAGCCCATCCCTTTGACGAAGGAATTAACTAAATGGAAGACAACCTGTGAATAGTGGATTTCACGCGCCTTTGCTTTATACACGACACCCACAAGGTGCTCGTGCGAGGGTTGTAACCTCTGCATTCCATGCTTTTATCTTTCTCTGGTATAATTGGAAGATTTTATCAGAAAAGTGTATTAGAAGGACCCCTTTTCACCGGACGCCACAGGTCGACCCAGAAATGTATATATCTCTGATGGATACCAATATATTTTGTGTATGAATCAATTTTAGCAAGTGCAGCTGCAAAGAGCTAAGCAGTTAAGTCCAGAATTGAAGCACTTGCACCTGCCAGGCCACCAGCCACCCGTTGAGATACTACCGCTAGAGAGTTATGGGGTCCTTTGACTGGCTAGACAGTACTACACTGAAACCTTTCTCATTACGGTTCATTTTTCCTTTGCCTACACAAACACTGAATAGTCTGGCCTATTCCTTGAAGATTCTCCTCTGTTCACATACGCCTGACAACATTGAGATTACCAAAAAAATTTTTTTTTCATAAAAGGGGTAAACTACTGCACTCCAATCGTTCAGTGGCTAATTTCCTCTTGGTAAGGATAGAAGAGAGACTTTAGCTATGGTAAGCAACTCTTCTAGGAGAAGGACACTCCAAAATCAAACCATTCTTCTCTAGTCTTGGTTAGTGCCATAGCCTCTGTACCATGGTCTTCCACTGTTTTGGGTTAGAGTTCTCTTGCTTGGGGGTACACTTGGGCACACAATTCTATCTTATTTCTCTTCCTCTTGTTTTTGTTAAAGTTTTTATAGTTAATATAGGAAATATTTATTTTCGTGTTGTTGCTGTTCTTAAAATATTTTATTTTTCCTTGTTTCCTTTCCTCACTGGGCTATTTTCTTTGTTGGAGCCCCTGGGCTTATAGCACCCTGCTTTTCCAACTAGGGTTATGGCTTAGCAAGTAATAATAATAACAATGATGATAATACGACCACAATTCTTGTCAAGATTTTTCTACTACTGGAAAATCTGTCCAATATGGAAACCAGGCACCATCAATCTGTTGCCATTTCCGAAACTGGATGACATACTAAGGACTGGATTCAAATATGCCCTGCTTGAAAGGCACTTCTCTTGCAATGCTTTCTAAGAGCAGCTCTTGTAGGGGGAAGGCAATCATAAGCTCTTTACTTCCTTGCAAAGAGATCAAGTCTAGCCTCATTTACATCTTTAATACACAAACTGATTTGGTTGTACATCAGCACCACAAAATCATCAGTAATTTGCAGGTCTTCAACATCTGCAGCTGATGGTGTTGAACTTAATTTGGTGAAGGTGGGTGTGGCACACTGAAACACAGTCCATGTTTGCCACGAAGACTTTCTCCTCTTTCCAAGAAAGACAAACAGTAAGGCTCTGAAAAATGAAAGGGATGAGGCTTTTGGTCTCACGGAGGCTGCAATTTCACGGATAGGTATCTACCTCACATCTTCTCCTCTTCTAAATTTAATCCATAGTGTTTAAACCAGTTTTTTCAATGCTTGATGCTGCTATGATGACAACATAGCCTCTGAACTACATATGCTTGCACTTGAGACATCTTCATATTTTGCAGCATGCAAATGGACTCTAGTATCTGCCTCTTGTGAGTGCAGACTTGTAGGTCAGCCGTGTTCTGATCAGCTTTACTCCAATGTATGTATGTATGTATGTATGTATGTATATATACATATATATATATATATATATATACATATAGATAGTAGGTAGTAGGTTGGCCTGGGCACCAGCCACCCGTTGAGATACTACTGCTAGAGAGTTATGGGGTCCTTTGACTGGCCAGACAGTATACTACATAGGACCTTTCTCTCTGGTTACGGTTCTTTCCCTTTGCCTACACAGACACCGAATAGTCTGGCCTATCCTTTACAGATTCTCCTCTGTCCTCATACACCTGACAACACTGTGATTACTAGACAATTCTTCTTCACCCAAGGGGTTAACTACTGCACTGTAATTGTTCAGTGGCTACTTTCCTCTTGGTAAGGGTAGAAGAGACTCTTTAGCTATGGTAAGCAGCTCTTCTAGGAGAAGGACACTCCAAAATCAAACCATTGTTCTCTATTCTTGGGTAGTGCCATAGCCTCTGTACCATGGTCTTACACTGCCTTGGGTTAGAGTTCTCTTGCTTGAGGGTACACTTGGGCACACTTTTCTATCTAGTTTCTCTTCCTCTTGTTCTGTTAAAGATTTTATAGTTTAATTAGGAAATATTTATTTTAATATAGTTACTATTCCTAAAATGTTCTATTTTTCCTTATTTTCTTATTTCCTTTCCTCACTGGGCTATTTTCCCTGTTGGGGCCCCTGGGCTTATAGCATCATGCTTTTCCAACTAGGGTTGTAGCTTAGCATTTAATAATAATAATATATATATATATATATATATATATATATATATATATATATATATATATATACTGTATGTATGTATGTACTGTATGTATGTATGTATGTGTATATATAAACAGTATATATATATATACATATATATATATATATATATATATATATATATATAAATATATATATACATATGTACATGCATATATATGTGTATATATATATATATATATATATATATATATATATATATATTCAAATAAGCCATATATATTTTTGATACATTGTCTGGATTCTCTTAACGACCTCGGGATCAGAGCCCCAGGCGAAATCACACAAAAAACAAGAGCTTGTGACCGGCTTGTGACGTGGCCAAGTGGTTTAGTCACTGTCTATACAAGCTTGCCGACCAGGGTTCGATTCCCGGCCGGTCACAAGCTCTTGTTTTTGTGTGATTTCGCCTGGGGCTCTGATCCCCAGGTCATGAAGAGAATCCAGACATTAATGTATCAAAAATATATATGGCTTATTTGAATATGAAAAAGACATCTAAATGTGCAAAATTTATCATATACAGTATATATATATATGTGTATATATATATATATATATATATATATATATATATATATATATATATATATATATATATACACACACACATATATATATATATATATATATATATATATATATATATATATATATATATATATATATACACACACACATATATATATATATATATATATATATATATATATATATATATATATATATACCCACACACACACACATATATATATATATATATATATATATATATATATATATATATATATAAAACATGTATATATATATACGTATATATATTAATATTATTACTATTATTACTAGCCAAGCTACAACCCTAGTTGGAAAAGCAAGATGCTATAAGCCCAAGGGCTCCAATAGGGAAAAATAGCCTAGTGAGGAAAGCAAATAAGGGAATAAATAAATGATGAGAAAAAATTATCAATAAATCATTCTAAAAACAGTAACAACATCAAAATAGATATGTCAAATATAAACTGTTCACAACGTCAAAAACAGATGTCATATATAAACAATAAAAAGACTCATGTCAGCCTGGTCAACATAAAATCATTTGCTCCAACTTTGAACTTTTCAAGTTCTACCGATTCAACTATCCGATTACGAAGATCATTACACAACTTGGTAACGGCTGGAATAAAACTTCTAGAATACTGTGTAGTATTAACCCTCATGATGGAGAAGGCCTGGCTATTAGAATTAACTGCCAGCCTAGTTTTACAAACAGGATAGAATTGTCCAGGGAGATCTGAATGTAAAGGATGGTCAGAGTTATGAAAAATCTTATGCAACATGCATAATGAACTAATTGAACGACGGTGCCAGAGATTAATATCTATATAAAGAATAAGAAATTTAATAGATCGTAAGTTTCTGTCCAAAAAATTAAGATGAAAATCAGCAGCTGAAGACCAGACAGGAGAACAATACTCAAAACAAGGTAAAATGAAAGAATTAAAACACTTCTTCAGAATAGATTGATCACCGAAAATCTTAAAAGACTTTCTCAATAAGCCAATTTTTTGTGCAATTGAAGAAGACACAGACCTTATGTGTTTCTCAAAAGTAAATTTGCATTTGAGAATCACACCTAAAATCTTAAAAGTTATACAAATTTAAAGCAATATTATCAATACTGAGATCCGGATGTTGAGGAGCCACCGTCCTTGACCTACTTACAATCATACTTTGAATTTTGTTAGGATTCAACTTCATACCCCATAATTTGTACCATGCACTAATTTTAGCTAAATCTCTATTAAGGGATTCACAGATCTACATTCAGGAGATGGAATTGATGCAGAGAGTAGCAAAATCTGCATATGCAACAAGCTTGTTTTCTAGGCCAAACCACATGTCATGTGTATATAGTATGAAAAGTAATGGGCCAAGAACACTACCCTGTGGAACACCAGATATCACATTCCTATACTCACTATGGTGCCCATCAACAACTCTTTGAGGTCTATTACTTAAAAAGTCAATAATAATGCTAAGAAATGACCCACCCACTCCCAACTGTTTAAGTTTGAAAACAAGGGCCTCATGATTAACACAGTCAAAGGCAGCACTAAAATCAAAGCCAATCATACGAACTTCCTGACCACAATCAAGGGATTACTGTACAGCATTGGAGATTGTAAGAAGGGCATCACATGCTCCAAGGCCTTTACGAAAACCAAATTGCAAACTAGGGAATAGATGATTACCTTCAGCAAACCTATTAAGACATTTTGCCAGAAGACGTTCAAAAACTTTAGATAAAATCGGAGTTATGGAAATTGGGCGGTAATCAGTGGGACTAGAGCTACCACAAACACATTTACATAGAGGAGTAACATTACCAATTCCCCAACAATTGCTAAAAGCTCCTCTTTTTGCTAACTTGCACAAAATAATAGATAAATTTGGAGCTAAGAAATCTGCAGTCTTTATAAAAAATAAAGGAAAAAAAAACATTTGGGTCTACACCTCCATAAGCATCAGGGTCCATCAACAGAGCTTTAATTTCACGAGATCGAAAAGCTAAACTAGTTAGTTTAGCCTCAGGAGAACAAGAATGAGGAAGTTCAAGTTTTTCATTGCTCTGTTTACTGTCAAAAACATCAGCCAAAAGGGTTGCCTTTTCCTTTGGGCAGTGAGTGACTGAGCCATCTGGTTCAAGTAAAGGAGGAACTGTTCCATCAATACCAGAGTGCAAATTTAAGGGTAAACCACCATTTATGTTCCTGAGTTGTACCAGAAAGGGTTTCTTTTATGGTTAAATTGTATTCCTTTTCAGTTGGGGCATAAACTCTCTGAGCAAAAGCCCAAAGCTGAGTATAGTTATTATAGGTCAAATCTGATCTGATACCCTTCCAAAGTTAATATATATATATATATATATATATATATATATATATATATATATATATATATGTACTGTATATATATGTATATATATATGTACTGTATATATATGTATATACATACACACACACACACACACACATATATATATATATATATATATATATATATATATATATATATATATATATATATATATATATACACACACACACACACACAAACACACACAGTACGGTCCCAAATTATGCAATTTGTTGGGAGTTTCGAACTGATCACTCGAAAGTCCCGCCATTTAACTCCACAAACGTTACGTTAAATTGAGGTAAGATTGGAAGATCTTGCGGGCGTTGCGGCGAATGACTGTGGTCCCATACGTGACGGTATTGGGGCATAAAATTCAACCACCTGTTGGGGAAGGAGCGGGTGTCAGAGAAACAAAGTATTTATTATTTACGAGTCACAAAAATTATATTGTACTGTCGCACCACGATAAAAATATCGATGTATATGTTTAGAGTCAAGGACTCTCTAGTTTGGTGGATTACAGAAAATTATGGCCTTCAGCCGAAGTATTAAGTTTACCCTTTGATCTGAAGTAAGACTTGGACAGTTTCTCCATCTTGTGGTCGATAAAGAAGCTTTATCAAACCCCTTATTGAATAAATAACGTAAGAGTTCCCTCCCCTCTCCCAAGGACACTTTAGTTAGCGCGGGAGATTGTAGTTTTCTTCGGAGCTGTCCAGAGCTACGCTCGCTCTCTCCGCCTAAACCCCCAAACAATAAGTTGTTCTAATTGTTGCTCTCTCTGTCTCTGCTCCAAGCCACGTGAAACCAGGTCGGTTCCCCCAATTTTTCTGAGTGTAGTATTTAATTAATATCGCACTGTAACATTGTGATCCCAGTGATTGGGGATTGAATTTATTCAGTAAAATACGTCTGTGAACCTTGGTAGGTGTTTTACCAAGGATTTATCTTGAAATTGTGTGAATTTAGTCTTTTTTGGTCCGATGTGGACTTTGTGCTTCATGGGCACATGTTACAGACCCCTAAGGGGAGACAGTTTCTTTTATCAATTAGTTTAAGTGTTATGGTGTGTTATTTTTCTATTAAATGGTTATTTTTGTAATAAATTTGAAAATTGTAATCATATTTTATTGAATCCTGAATAGTTTTGGAAAGCTAACCTCTTCAAGGTCTTGCCATCGGCCCTTACCATCGGGCCTAGAATCATTAATTTAATAAGTCGGAGAAAAATTCACGACACGATTCATCATTTGCGAAGCTGTTCAAAGTCTGCCAGTCAAGCACTACAAAATGTATCAAATCTATTGTCTTTTTAATATTTTGGTAGCCCTAAATACGGTGCTTGATAATAAATGTTACCAAACGATATCTACCTTACATTTTATTAACACAATTTCATAATAAATAGCCTATTTCAGGAAAATTTTCATATCAACAATGAAATCAGCCTTTAACTATGCGAGTTCAGCTGACAAAATGTAAACAGAATTGTGGTTACGTTCTCAGCAATCTTTATCTTTCTCTAACCTTTCGATAAATTTAATGGTAGTGCTAATGATGGCATATTGAGGTTTTCACACTAAGGCTGGGTTCGTTTATTGGCAGCGAATAGCGTAAATTTCGGTAACAAGTTGGCAATATTTTGTCATTCTAAACAGCATAGATTTGCTGAAAATGCGTGTGTGTGTGTGTGTGTGTGTAAGAAATAAAATCTTAGTTCACAAATGGCAACCTGAGTTTAAGAATGAAAATAACAAGACTAATGTTAGTTGTGGTGATCAATTCCTCGCTTCAGGTGGTACAAGAAACAAAAACACAGCATTCGATTACAACAGCTAATTCTCTCTCTCTCTCTCTCTCTCTCTCTCTCTCTCTCTCTCTCTCTCTCTCTCTCTCTCTCTTGTTATACAATATTTACATATAGATGAAGAAACCAAAATTGGGTTTCTTAAAAAGTGTTAATTATAAACAAAATAAAAATATACCGTGTATAAAGCCATTTCAATCGTAGCTTAAAATACGGCATCTGATTTTGTCAGCAAACCATTATTTATTAGGAAACATCATTTCATTCTATGAAATTGCTACTATTTAAATAGTTAATTGTGCTTTAAGAAAAACGTACTTTTGTTTCAAATTTCGGGTGTGTTTTAAAAATTGAGTATTGCTGACTTTTTTATGTTCTACTTTTGGTTGTGATCAGATCAGCTGATGTCTAGTGCCGCTCTCAAGAATATGCGTGTACGATTACAGTAACAAAGTATTGTTTACTGTATACCATTTATTAACTTATTCAAAACATTTATACAGTTAATATTACATAAGCATCAATGTGTTATAACCTATATTTATTTTAAGTACATTTTAAACTATCATTCTCTCTCTCTCTCTCTCTCTCTCTCTCTCTCTCTCTCTCTCTCTCTCTCTCTCTCTCTCTCTCTCTCTCTCCCTCTCTCTCTCTAGGCTACCTTTCGCTACCTTTCATTTCTTGCCATCCTCTATCTCCTAACAAATGAAATTTTTGTTGCTTGACAAAATTTCAGTTATATACTAAAAATGAACCACGTTTCAAATTTTCCTTACTTTCTCCGATCTCGATGACTTTAAAAACCAGCCTAGCACTTCCTCTCTCTCTCTCTCTCTCTCTCTCTCTCTCTCTCTCTCTCTCTCTCTCTCTCTCTCTCTCTCTCTCTCTCTCTCTCTTTTTCTTTATTTTTTTCTTTTTTTTTTCTTTGCAGATGGTTCCATAACTGAGGTGGGTTCAAGTTGACTTATAAATGAAGTTAGGAAAAGCATTTTGGATATGGAAAGGACAATTATCTTTCGTAACAGTTTAGAATTATCGTAAGTTATCACTCTGTCTTTAGCGGCAGTTTGCTATTGTGGATTAAACGAATAAGGAAAAAAAAAAATTCCAGCTTTGATACGAATTTAGGAATTTATATGGATACGGTAAGTAAAATATTTGTAATAACATAATGTTTACTAAATGTTTGTAATATCATTAGTTATGACTTAGATCATGTGTGTTTAATGCATTCGTTTGTTTATTATGATCGAAGATGGAGCGTAAACAAATGGAAGGTTTCCGTTTCAGGCGGCGTCATAAAGAAAAACATTTCATAAATGGCATTCATTTCATTTATTTGAAAGTTCTAATAAAAAATAATTAGATCATTGGTAATAACAAATTCAACATATAATCTATACTTGGTAAAATTGCTGTCAATTCAAAAACACAGATGTATAAATGCGTCTGTTTCTTCGTTGTGATCAGAGATAAACGTAAACAAAACATTGGTTGTCGTTTTCTATTGTGCTTTTTAGCGTGTTTAGGAAACGCATGATATAAAATCGCCTTTATTTTGATAATTCTGGATTTTCAATCATACAACAAGCTAGTCTATAGAGTGATGGTTTTGCTATTCACCAGTTGTATTATACAATAGATATGACAAACATTAAAATTTGTCTGTATTTTGGGTTGTGTTATAACGGGAAATATATGGTGTTTACACCTATCCTGGTTGTAATTTTAACCATTTTTCAAGTTATTAGAACTTTAAAGTATATTAAATGTTTTATTTATTTACAAGAACAATTTGATATTATAAAGAAATACAGTATAGTACAAAGAAAGTATTGGAAATGGGTAGTAAACACATTTGAATAGGCAAATTGCTGGTTGCCATGGCCGCAATGGAATTATTTCTGTTAGTTGTGTGTTTCGAAATTCGCGATTTTCCATTTACACGAGGTCATTAATCGACCAAATTCTCGCATAATTCGGGACCCTACTGTATATATATATATATATATATATATATATATATATATATATATATATATAAATATGTATATAAATATATATATATATATATATATATATATATGTATATGTATATATATATGTATATATATATGTATATATATATATATATATATATATATATATATACATACTGTATATATATATATATATATATATATATATATATATATATATATGTAATGTATATATATATATATGTATATATATGCATATATATATATATATATGTATATATATATATATGTATATATATATGCATATATGTATGTATACATATGTATATATATGTATATATAAATGTGTATATATATATATATATATATATACATTACATATATATATATATATATATATATATATATATATATATATATACATGTATACATATATATATATATATATATATATATATATATATATATATATATATATATATATATATATAGTGTATATATATATTTCTAATCACAAGAAGTTAAGCCAAGAAGGAGATAAACTAATTAGAAAGGCCAAGATCAATGAAGAGAAAAAGTGGCTTCAGCTTGTAAAGAAAACCCAAAAGATTTTTTCTTGCATATGTAAACAGTAGAAACCCAATAAAAAACAACCTTAGTCCATTAAGAGACTCAGAGGGTAATCTTATAACATATGATTTGGAAAAAGCTGCACTGATGAGTATATATTTCACAACTGTATTCACTAGGGAAGAATCAACGACCCTGCCCAAACCAGTTATCAAATATGAAAGGCCACAACAAATAAATAGAATCACTTTCATATAAGATGATGTCAAAAACATACATAATAAAAGGACTCAGTAAGTCTAAGACACTATGTCCAGATGATATTCATCCAAGAGAGATTATAGAACTAGAAGAAGAGATCACCCCACACTTTTACAAAATGTTCCGAAAGACAGCCAACAAAAGACAGGCACCAAAAAGATGGAAACTAGGCAATGTTCCTCCAATCTAAAAGAGGGTGCCAAAAGAAGAACCTGGCAACCACACACCAGTATGTCTAACTTCAGTGCCTTGCAAAATTTTTTAATCATTTATAGTAGATTCAATAGTAGAACATATAGAGAAGAACAATCTTTTGATAGACAGCCAAAATGGTTTTAGACAAAAGAGATCAAGTGTGACAAATCTCTTGGAATTGTTCCACATCATGTTTAGCATTAAAACAAAAGCTAGGCAATAGACATCATATACCTTGTTAGCATGCCAGGAATTTAGCAGTCTTGTAGACAACCCTTACTTCAAATCAGAAGGAATTGAGTCATTTTCTTTTCCTCCACATGTCCAATGACCTAGCTAATATCACTAAGAGACTATGGCAATTTATTTTTCCTATGTAAATGTTAACAAGTCCACAAAATTTTTATCACTAAAGCTTGGTCACAGATATCAAACCATGGTGATAATTTGCATCCACAATAGTAGGAAGGAATACTTGGGAATGTACAGAGCATAGTAATATATATATAAAAAAATCATAAACTTCCTTTGCTCTACCTAAGGTAGGCCAAAACAATCTACACAAGGTATCTTCCAAAATATAAACAGTGCCACTAGGATAATAATTTTCTAAACTTTGGACAAAATATACTGTACATGTACAATAATATACTGTATGCACAAGACATACGTCAAGTCAATGAATATACTTCTCCCCATTATAATAGATAGAATTTCACCAGAGTGAATATATCAAAGTATACAATGTTTAACATAAAACCGAATTAGAACCTTAAAATAAGTATACACTAGATCAATTACTTTCATTAGAACATTAAAAATGAAAACCAAATGCCTAATTAGCAAGATTTGCAAATGATAAAGTGATAATAAAAATGTGTTGAAACAAGGTTTGCAGTGAGCTATCCTGTACCAGGGGAGGTCTCAAAAGTTTTTTATTTACAATTCTTCTTGCTGTAATTAGTTATTTAGTAGTTGGTTTGTTCAGTCAACTAGGTGCTATGAATTCAATAGAACTTAACAAGATTGCGCTTTGTAAAAATTCATGAAAAGCTGATACTGGAAGACAGTAGAATGAATTTAAATTGAATATGCAAATAAGATCAAGGGTAAAAGGTTTGGAATTATGCTGAAAAGTGTTTAGATGAATTCCCGAAAAATACTGGTATTAAACAGCCTTAGAATTCCCTTGATAAAAATTTTATACTTAATTATCAGAACAACAAAAAACAGGCTTAAAAAAATATTATACCATACAAAAAAAAAGTTTATTACTACTGATCCCCTCAAAATATAGTATTTTAATGACATAAACCCTGATAGTGTACCTCTAGAAACAAATTATGCCATCAATACTAATATATTTGGCATAGTATATAAAATTTTCATGATGATGATGAAAAAAATACCTTCTAAAAATAAAAACTCATAGGCCTTTATCAATTTCATTCAAGAAACTCTTCCTAGTATTTAAGAAAAATAAAATACAGGTGTTCCTGTCATTGTTAATCTAAAAAATAATTCAATAATTTTTTACCTGGCTGTTTCCATTCCCAGAAGAAGCCACAACTTGCCCTAGAGGAAGGTGTAGAGAGTAATGTCTTTCACTTGCTCCATGCCACCATCGTCCACACCAAACCTTTGTTAATAACCCTCCGCCCCCTGCTAATAATTCCATGGAAACCACAGGTTCCTGCAAAAGAAATAAAAAAACAGAATTTTTAAGATAAATTATCTTTATATTAACCTTCCATTAATATTCTATTAATGTAATTCTGAAGAGCCAAAGTCGAATTCTTAAAATAAAATGAGAAATAGTATATTTTTCTCTTTCACTACTATGTAACTTTCTTTGTGGAATGTCTGTACTGTCACCACCAACCTGCCTTGTATAAGCACCATCTGACTTGATTTACATTCAGTAAATTTTACTCCCTTTGGCAACATTAGACATAATTTATGTCTGGTGGAGATTTTTTTCACAAAATCTCAGCGATTTTTCTGGACGTAGATAGTGGACATAAGAGGTCTGACCACACATGATAGTACAGCATATGCCACAGAGAGTGACCATGAGCCAGCAGAATTATGTGTTGGTGAACCTATGAGGAAAAGTACCTCAGTCTATCACAGACGTTGGCAGTGACAACAGTACAGTACTGAATTGTGTTCCAATATTTCCTCTACTGTCTCGCAATACCAGACACTTAATAGGAACTTCATATATAACGGAATAAATCCATGTAACCAGAGTAGTGTTTGGTTGGCAAAGGTCATTGCAAGAAGAAGTTCATAGCTCAGAGATATTTATATTAATTTATATAAAGGTAATAAAGAAAATAATGTTTTCATACTTTATCATCAAACATAACAAATGAACAAAGGAATTGAGGCATTTACATATCCAATTAATAACTAATGACACTAATAAGATTTGTGCTCAAATAAATTAAAAGTACAGTATACTTAATATAACTTCCAAATTTATTCAAACCATCTTATAATCATAAAAAGTTTTCACACAGTTTACTAAAATCTATTAGTATCATTAGTGATCATTTGGATGAGTAAATGCATTTATTTTTTTGTTCATTGTGATTGATGATTAAATATAAACTAACAAAATGGAATCCCTTTTGGGCATCACATGTAGGGAAAATATGATATAGAATTGGCTTAATTTTATTTGTTTTGAATTTCTAAGCATACATTAAGTAAAATAAAACTTGAAATAACATTCTTACATAATCAAAGCTAGCCTAAACACAGACAGTTTTGTAATTTAGTAGTCCTATTATGCAACAAATATTAGATAAACTAATTAAAATCTACCTTTATTTTACACGACACCCAATTCAAAGGTCGTCTTATACACGGGTAGGCTATATAAAACATTTACATTTATTTACTTATTTATTTACAAATAAAGTATCCTTATACTTGTATAGTATACATTTTTTATGATTTTGTTTGATCATCTACATTATTTTTCATCCTTTGTGGTTAAAATTTTCAGTGATTGTTCTTAAATAGTTTACTATTACTTAAGTATAAAATCAAAATGCCAAAGGGTATTTTAGTACCATATCAAGAGACAATAAATGTGGCAAGGCATCTTGATGTAGGTAATACTGGCGGGCATGTGTGAGTGGAGCCATCAACAAGTTGTGCTACAGAAAGACTTGCATCAAAAGAAAAACTTCATGAAGATAATAAAAATGTATGAAAGTGCCAAAGTGTCTTCTAAAAAATCACATTCTAAAAATGATTTGTATTTTTCCTAGCTATACAAACCTGATTAACTTAATATGGGTATACTCTAGTGCACAAGATGGTACAGCCAATGAAGAATTATCAAGGATCTGGCTACCAATATGGCATACCCTACTCGCCCGTGTATTGGGTCGACAGGCTATGGCTTCAAGTGGGGAACAACTCTAACTCTGGCTGGGACTTTAGGGGTGAATGCAGCAGGAAGTACAAGTAAAATGACTCAGGTTTGTAAAGCTGGGAAAAATACAAATCATTATTTAAATCTATGGTTTGTTTCTATGCGAAAACAAACCTTCGTCGTTTAATATGGGAGTCTTCCTTAGGTGGAAGGAAGTCCCGTTGGCCATCTGGCTGACAAATCACCCAAGGTAAATGTAAACAGTCCAAAAAGGTGAAAAACAGCAAACGTCACCCTTGCATCCCGTGGCCCATGAATAGGTTATAATGAATCATAGCCCACCGTGTTAGATATGCTCTCATCTGTAAATGGCACTGAGACTGCAAAGGCTGTAATATGAGTAAGGAATTGCAGTTTAATCATGATCCCCTCAAAAGGAATGTGAGAATGACACTTCTACTTACAGTAAAGAACTACCCGTCACTGGTGAGCTTATCTGCATGAGTGTCCGACCAGCAGTAACGCCACACATGATGATCTCAAAAGGGTGATGACGAAAGATAAGAAAAGAAGGCCAGACATTTTACTCTTACACAAACAAAAATTATGGGTTGCTAATGTTACCCTAAGACACAATTCTGTACGAAGGGTTCACTACACCAATTGATGGGTTATTACCAGACGTCCAATGAAAAAGGTGTCCAGAGACCTATGGGTGCAGTCATTTAAATAGCAAGCAGTAATGGCGGTTTGTCTCTTCCAGACAATAGCTTTAAGGAATTGTGCCATTGAATGAGTCTTCTGGAAAGCCATAGTGGCAGCAATTTCTCTGGTGTCAAGAGCTTTGGGAGCAGAAAGCATATACAGTATGGATCTCCCAGAGTCTTGTATACTCACATGATGGTTTCCCGAAGCCAGAAATATCTGGAGATTTTGGTTACTTTCTTCTTCATCCTGCCAATACTGTTGAAAAGATTCTGCATTTTCAGACGACAATAAAGTGTACATTTTAAGTAAAGACGCATTGCCTGTACAGGAGAGTAACCTCCTTTAGTGATGACATAGAGGAGTCAAATCGGTTGTCATTAATGGATGGATTCAGTGTTTTGACAACAAAATCAGGTACATAGGAGAATGACAGTTTCCGCCGCCTCCTCCTGGAATGTGAAACCAAGTACTGTCTGAGAGTCTATGAAGTTCACTTACAGTACTCTCTTAGAAGATGCCAAGGCTAGTTCGAAAACCATATTAAGGGTAAGATCCTTGTTTGAGGATTTACTTGAGGGTTCATAAAGTACCAGCTTACGGGTTCATAATGTACCAACTTAGGAGGATGAAGAACCTTAATCACACTCCAAGTTGAGGTTTGATTTCCTGAGGTGGACAAGTCTGTTCAAAGCCCATAATTCCCACAATGAGGAGAGATCACTTCCCTTCACTTAAAACCCCTGGTTCAAGGCTGTAGGACAACTAAAAAGTCCACAATCAAGGGAATTGTGGCCTTGAGTGGTGCAATGTACCTTCCATGACACAAATCACAAAAAAGGACCACTTTGCCTGGTAGACTGCTGGGGAGGATTTACGAAGGTAACCGGATACCTGCTTTGGAGTTGGTCTTGATAATCCCTTCTCTCATAAAAGATGCTGGATAACTTCCAGCCATGAAGAGACAAGCAAGACACTGCTGTCTAGAATCTCTTTACGTGTGACTGACATAGAAGCATTGGCCAATCTGGTAGCTCTCTTGTCACATCTACGAGACAACTTAGAAGGTCTAGATCTATCAATCAGCATGAGGCCACTTTGGGGCAACTAACGTTACTCGAAGCTCCCTAGATATCATGAGTTTGTTGAAGATTGAACAGGGGAAGGTGTACATGTCTAGTCTTCCAAAGGGTGCTGGAATACATCTCCCATCACCGCTGATGGGTCTGGGACTTGTGAGCAATACACTTCCAGCTTGTTTTTCAGGTGGTACACTTCCAGCATGTTTTCAGGTGATGTGTCAACCATACAACAAATTAGTGATGTATCCAGCATACAACAAGTTAGTGATGCATCCACCATACACCAAGCTCGTGATGTGTTAACCATACAAGTTTGTGATGCGTCCTCCAAACCGCAATCTGGTTGCACGTCCGCCACAATGCAAGTCAAGAGGTGCGTTCGTCAACCTGCAGTTTAGAGAAGTGCCTCGCGGTACCTCACGGCGCGTGACGCCAATGATTGGTCCCTCGTCCTATATAGTCTTATCAAAGGCCGGATTATACTCCACTTGTGTTATTGGAGGATGCTGCAAGTTAGGTGCCAATTTCCACCTCCTAGATCAACTCTTAAGAGTGTTAGAAATGTCCTAGTCCATGCAAAGGCAAACATAGTTCCACAACAGAATCTAGAAAGGAGGAGATATCATGACCCTTTCCCTCCATTAACTGCAGTGGTTTCTCAAGATCATCCTTCGAGAAACTCAGTACATTAGACCTCGTACTCCCATGATTCCACTGGTGTCTAACACGAGTCTACCAGATCCTTGTGTTAAGATTGCTTCCAAGAATGAGTGTTTACAGGGGGAGTTCTGTTTGGGCCTGTTTGATATTGACCCTTCTTCAAAAGAGGAGAATGTTAAATCTCCACTTCTGCCTACTAGCTGTTACCTAGATTTTGTCACTGTCACTGAACCTTTCCTCCGGTTCTTGCATCTGACTTGGGAAGACAATGAAAAGGCATTCTGGAATGGCGCAAGAATCGTCGTCCTGCTGTCAAGCAGGAGGAGACTACCATTCCTTTACCGAGTAAAAGGGCTAGACTCGAACTCATAGATTTTCTTCCTCCAGTTATGATTGAGCACCTGGGGTAGCCCCCTTAGAAGTTCCAACAAAAAAACCAGGTGAGGAGTTGCCCTTTCTGCAAGTCCTGGGTCTTATCAAAAAGTTAAGTAAACTTGGTGAAGGCCTTCCAGCACGGTATGTAGGGAGGAAAACTTCCATTGACGTGTTCTTTCCGTAGTTTAAACAATACAATCCATAAGATCGAGCAGCAGGTTTCTGCTCCAAAGGACTCCCTCAAGGAGGTAAGGTCGTCAAAGTTAATTCTGCCTTTATTCTAAACACAGATTTTATATGCCAGAAGGGCAATATCTTAATCCGTAGCCTCTGAATCCCGATGTCGTGTCCTTGATCCCTGGGGTCTTAGAGTGAGAAACTTTCTCACCATTTGGCAGTGTTGACAGCAGCTGAAATACTCAACTTTGAAACAGCCTCCACGTCAGCCTTGCAGGTGTGCTCTTGGCTGGATCACTGGTCAGGCACCGTCTCTTACTTTGCAGTCAGAGAATCTTTCGGACCTGAAAGTTTGAAAGTAATACAAAGAACTTGTGTGGTCAGGGGCCAAGTTCTTATTTCACCATTGTGCCTTTTCTGGGGGCAACTGCATTCTCAAGAGAAATGATGAAGATGTTAATAATTTTGTGCATTAGATGACTTCCAGAGATTCACTGACATTACAGAACACCCCAATGACACCGTGTCCAACCTTGTTCCCACCTACTGAGTTCGCGGTGGTAGTCGAAAAATGGGAGGTGAGGCAGGCTACAGGGTGACAAAAAAAAACTGTCATCACCTAAACTTGAATAACTTTTGAAATAAACAATAAATTCCTTTTATTTTTCAGATTTATCAAGAAAAATTAATGTTCTAAGAGTCTACCAAATTCGACCTTCGAGATGCCATGGACTACTGAGGAAAAGACATTTATAGTTGAGGCATATTTTCGGTTGAAGTCTATCCACGCAGCTTAAATGCAATTCAAAGAACGGTTCAGATGTCAAGAATTTCCTGTCCACTCAATGATCTACAGATGGATCAACAAGTTCAGAACCCATGGGACTGTGCATAACCTCAATTGTAAAGATGCTAAAAGACAATCACACTCTGGGTGACCGAAATCATCAAGGACACCACACAACATTGCTGCAGTCAGAGACTGTTGTCTGCAGCCCGAGCAAGTTTGTGCGACGGTGAAGTCAGAAATCAATCGGGAGTCCGTGCGGAGAATTTTGAACGCAGATCTCCACCTGTATCCTTACAGGATACAGATTAAAAACAATCTTACACCTGACGACATGAGGAAGTGAGTGATCATGTGCCAGTGGTTTTGCGACAAGATTGACGCTGTGCCAGACTTCCTTGACAATGTCTGGTTTTCGGACGAGGCACATTTTCTGTTGTCACACCCCCTGAAGACTGTCTGCAAAAGCCATTACACTCGGTGAAGTGCACTGCCTGGGTTGCCATCTCCAAACATGGCATCATTGGACCATTCTGGTTCGAGGACGACAACGAGCGGTCTGTGACAATCAACACAAAGCGATACGTCCAGGTGCTTGGCAAATTCTGGACAGCACTTGGTCGACAGAGAGGAGTTGTCAGGGTCCTCCAGTGGTTCCAGCAGGATGGTGCCACCCCCCACACTTCAAACGAATCATTGGCATGGCTACAGCAGTGTTTCCCTGACCGACTGATCAGCCGCAGGTGTGACTCGGAGTGGTCGCCGCATTCACCGGACCTGAACCCCTCCAGATTTTCATCTCTAGGGATACCTTAAGGACAGGGTATATGGAAACAACCCCCAGACTATCCCTGACCTGAAGGCAGCAATCACAGCAGCAATAAGAGTGATCCCAAGGGAGGAATGCGGGAGGGTCATCGAGAACTTTGCCCGCCGGATCCAAATGTGCCTGCAGCACCGGGGAGCTCATTTGGAGCACATTTTGGAGAGCCAGTGAAACAAAGAGTTTTTGTTGTCCAGACTCGAAACTTTGGAGATGTCTGCTACGCAGGCTTGACCTAAAGTAGCTAAAGTTTTGTGTCAATCTAAATGAAATTTTGGAAATTATTCGTTTTTTGGTGATGACCAATTTTTTTGTGTCACCCTGTACTGTACCTCCTTTAGGAAAGTGGCCTCCTCTAAGCAGTCTTAACAGAAACCATGAGTTTGCTCTCCTAAACAGCAGCCTTCTCAGCACTGACTCATTCCTTAACTGAACCATCCTCACAACTGAAGGCAGCACTCTACGCATCCCTTTCAGTGTCACAGACATCCAAACCGACGAGGTTGAGGAGGGAGAGGCTCGTGTGGGGGAAGGCAATCCCTTATTCTCCCACTTGAGGGAGGATGCCTGCCAAGTCAAAAGACGAGGTGGCAGTTTAACAGGGCAGAATCCTGGGTTGCAAAGGTCTACTCTCTGGGTATCACATCTCTCTCATAACATGTAGCCCTCCTCTAACTCAGACTCCTATGAACCCATCGATGGATTCGAAATGATCTCCAAAAGACCTTCTACAGAATAAGGTTCTAACTATGATAAGGAAGAATGCCATTGAAGAAGTCCAGGACAGGTTTCTTAGCAACGGAGGGCGGAAGAGTCCACAACTTCAGAATGAACCTGAAGAATTAAATGATCGTCGTTCTTTGTCGGCTGGCCTAGTGGCAAAAAATGACAGTGAAGGCTCAGCAAGGGGAATTTCAGGAGTCAAAATAAGAGTCATCTTCTCCTTTGACCAGAAGCAGTCGAAGGAGAACGATTTCATTTAACTTTCTTCTTTTTATGTCTGAAACTTCTTCCATTGGAAAGATGACCACTCACTACACACTGCACAAGGGGATTTTGAGAAGCATTGATGTCTCTTGCATGTTGGATACAAAGGATAAGGATCAATTTCCACACAACTAATAAAAGTAACACACCAGAACAAGTCCTCATAACACACACTTACTTCGGAAGCATTCTGAAAGACGAGAAAAAACAATTAGCACAAAGCAATGAAACTTCAAGAGCAAACAATGGACATCTGGACTCTAGCACGGACGGATTTAGAGTGATTCCTCGCTTCAAGCCACAGCTTGCTAATCTGACACAAGGCAAATAAGGGATGCTATATTGGTTACCAGATCCTCAATGATTCTTCATCAGCCATAAAAAGAATACCCATATTGTATAACTCAGGTTTCTTTTCGCATAGGAATAGCTAAATTTTATTATAAAGGACAAAAGTTATATTGATCAAAGTGAAGATGCAACAAAGGAACACTTATCTGATGAGTGAGAGAGAAAGGAAAAAAATGAATGATCATGAAGAAAATAGTTCAAGAAAAACTGTGTTCCAAAGGAACAAAAACTTCTAGAGGAAAAAAGATTTTGAAAGGAAGAAAAGATTTCTATGCTATTTTCCCTGTTGGAGCCCCTGAGCTTATAGCATCCTTCTTTTACAACTGCTGTTGTAGCTTACCAAGTAATAATAATAATAATAATAATAATATGAAAGAAAGGTTTAAAAGGAAAAATAAATTCCCCCAAACACAAATTAACACAAAAATCTGAGAGACCAAGAAAAAATTGGCAAATAAAAATATGATGATGAAGAACACACTATTGAAACTGATGGTGAGACTAGTATTGATGATCCAAGTAAGGTACTGTATATGCTGGAGATGATTAAGTAAATGTTGAAGACCCAGTTGCTGCAGTGGATGACTTGAGGGGTGATGATTATTCTGAACCTGATAGATTGGGAAGTAATGAAGACGCAGAGAAGGAAAGGGATCGTGTTCTCTGGGTTTCCTTTGTTTCAAGGCAATCCCGCTGCTCAAAGTCCCGTGGTCAGCGAAAGAGACAAGCATAAATCAGCTGGACTGAGCACTGAAGATGATGATAGTTGGAGCGAAGACCCCCATGCACCTTTTCACTTCTACGCTGGACATGACAGGGCCTATTTCAATCACTCCTCCCTTTTTTTTCTAACTTTTTTCACGATTGAGCTTCTTTAGTACTTCATGGAGGAAAAAATAATTATGCCAAATACATGCAGGAGAAGTTGCAGAGGCTGTCGGCTAGTCTATGGAATGGGTGCAATGTAATACACATTGGGCAGTAATTAGGCATCGTCACGTGGTAGATTGTTGGCTTTACCCAGACAAGGATGCTCTGGGCAAGAAACTAAACCTAATCGATGGCATCTTTCTTGGAAACAATGTCACACAGACGTTTTAAGGTGACAGGGAAATACTTCCACACATTCAACATGTGCACCTTACGGAAGGATAACAATGACAAGCTAATCATTATTCAGCCCGTCATACAGTACATCCGCAAACGATGTTGGATTCTCTATTCCCTAAAAGAACATGACGCTCGATGAGGGAACGTTAAAGTAGGAGAGGCACCCTCTGTGCAAGGCCAAGTCAGGTTGTCCTTAATTTTATCATTTACAATGTCATTTCTTATAATGCGACCCCCTTCAAATTAGCTTCAAAGTTAGTCTTCAACTCTCATGTTACGCGAGTTTATACAGTAAATTAAAATTAGTCTTCATTTTTTACAATTTCCAGTCAATGGGTCAGTTTATGGTTGGGTATATGCAATATTCATATTTATTTTCTTATTCATTTACAAATAAAGTAGTCTAGTATAAATTATTTTATGATTTTCTTTGACATATATACATGTAATGTAGCAGTAGTTTTCAGATTACTCACTAGTGTTTTCTGGCGCTGTATTCAGTTTGTTTTGATATATGGCCCATGAGTGAAGTATCTTTATTTTCGTGAGTTTCATTTTGCATTTAGCCTAAGTAGTCTATATTTACTTCAATTCGTGTCATTTAATTCCCTAATTATGTCATCACAAGGTGAAAAAAGTGTGATAATCTCAGCTGCTCGTTTTGATATTAGCCACATGTTTGGCAAAGATAGTAGGCCTATAGCCTATAGAATTTGGTATAATTTTGCTTGATTTTCTGCATAGGGAATATATATATATATATATATATATATATATATATATATATATATATATATATATATATATATATATATATATATATATATATATATACCCACCTAAACCCCCACTGCTTTGTATAGTTAAGAGGATAGGGATAATGTCGACTTTAAAACTGAGTAGACAAAGAGAATGGTATGTTATCACTTACTGGTAGAATGCTTATCTATCCTGTACTGTATATGTGTATTTACTGAAGAGAAGAAAATTAGAGAAATCTAAAAGAAAATGTCAGCCTTTAGGGATTAAGGTTTATTAAAACAGTTTCTGGAGAAGCAATGTGGCGAGTATAGAAATAAGAAATTTCATTATCAAAATTCTGTTTACTTTATGAATTCCTGAATTCATAATGCTATATAAGTTTTTGGGCTACTGTTGAACATGAAAAAGTTAATTCTACTTACAAAACAGAAAATTATAGGACATGCTGCTTATTAAATCAGACTGCTATACAGAAATAAGAGATATGATAGTAATAGGTTAGAGGCATACCTGATGCGTGATATGTGGAGGAATATCAGTTCCCAAACTAGATGTTGACGATGGTGACAACATAGATGGATGAATAACTAAAAATCCTTTGTTGTCCATCAAAAAACAACGAATATTTCCAGGTTTTGAATCTGAAAAAAAAATTCAATTTAGGCATATTCTTATACAGACTGCTCAGAGTATGTGCCTCACTTTATTTTGTAAATCTTAATATACTAAAAGAAATAGGCAAGTTTCTAGGTACAGTACACCAGCTCCCCCCCCCCCCAAAAAAAAAATAAAGTCTATAAGTAATTTGTATTTTTCCCAGCCATGCAAAACCGAGTCCTTTAATTAGGGCAATTACTTTGGTGCGAGCTGGAATCGGTCTTTGAAAATGGATAACCAGCAGTTATCCAACTGGTAAGGGAGCCTGGCAGAGCCCAGCCCCCTTCATAGTTGATTCTCTATTCAATTTTGCTACTTCAACCCAAGACTTAGAGTGGTGGTTTGAGGAGGGAATTTACATTAAAGAACACAGGTTTGTATGACTAGGAAAAAAAAACCAAATTACTTTTAAAATTTGTTATTTGTTCCTAGGCAATCATACAAACCCTCGTCTGTTAATTAGGGAAACTCATTACTTGGTGGGTTGGAAGCCCCCTTTGAATTAAACTGGAAGACTCTTTAACTTCTCGGAAAGTAATTAATGCTTGGCTGGAGGAGAGTAAAGTGAAACCACCACCAATCCCTATCTGTTTATCATAGGGATGATAAAACTCATAGGACCTGGGGTGCACTAAAAGTACTGTACCAAAATCAAAGAAACCCTTTTTCCTGCAGGAAATGTCCGCTGAATCAAATTATTATTATTATTATTACTAGCTGAGCTACAACCCTAGTTGGAAAAGTAAGATGCTATAAGCCCAAGGGCTCCAACAGGGCAAAATTGCCCAATAAGGAAAGGAAATATATAAACGATATAAGTAGTAATGAAAAATTACGATAAAATATTTTAAAAACATTAACAACTTTAAAACAGACACAGTTAACTCCCCATTAACATGAGTTCTATCAACACAATTTTAAAGTTACACAAGTTCAAATTTATTGAGATATAGTATATTCTGTTAATACAAAATGTCCGCTGTTACGCGAGTTGAATTTCTTGCCTGAGAGAGAGAGAGAGAGAGAGAGAGAGAGAGAGAGAGAGAGAGAGAGAGAATGTATTCACATAATAACTAATAATAGGAGCTTTAAATGAAATGTATGAAAACCATATAAAGTTAATTGTAAATAAATAAAATAAGTTATTACCCATGTACATTCACCACTGTCGGCTGTCGCCTGCCTCTCTCTCTCTCTCTCTCTCTCTCTCTCTCTCTCTCTATTTTTCCTTTTAATATCATGATTATGTATTTACAATGAATTTTATATCAAGTACATTTCAAGTTAAAAACCACACTAAACAAAACTATTGTATGTACGAATGCACAATGCTACGACGTATGCATATCAAACACATTAGCGATTTATTTTTCTTACATGTTGGTAATGGAATAAAAGATAGTAACATTTTTCCTTCTAGTCTAATGATTATTTATTTAAAATAAATATTGTATCAATAGGTACATATTTAAGTTAAAAAGTATGTATGTACGAACGCACAATGCTATAAGTATAAGGGCTCGGGCACACCGAGCGCGACTAGTGGCGAGGTTAGCGGGAAGAGGTTCCCACGGCAAATTGAAACCTAAGGTATCTTATATAGGTGGCCAGATAGGAGGTGCGAAAGCCTCCAACCGCTGCAGCTGCCACCAAGCTATGTTTCATGTTTTAAAAAATCGCGGCGGTTCCGAGCATCTTCACCCAAGATTACACCATTTTTCATCAGTTCCTGAAGGGGTACGTATTCAGTTGTTCGTTTCCAGCCATAAATAATCAACAATTTATTGAGATGGGTTTTGGAGAGCAAAAATAAATTAAGTAAATGGAAGTTATGGCAATCAACTGCCAAGTTATGGTAATAGAATATAGGTAGGCCAACCCTTTTTTGTGCTTTGCAACCTATTTATAATCACCATTTAGATATATATATATATATGTATATATATATATATATATATGTATGTATGTATGTATATATATATATATATATATATATATACATACATATATATATATATATATATACATATATATATATATATATACACATATATATATATATATATATGCATATATATATACATACATATATATATATATATATATATATGTGTGTGTGTGTGTGTGTATCTATAAATTCACACAAAAAATCTAAGTGTAAGTAGAGAAATTTTCAAATGTAAAAAGAATCATATGTACTGTACCTTTAAACAATATATCTTATGCAAATGCTAGTTAATTCTGGAATGAAAGGGACAATGATTTTTTGTGAACTTTATCTTATTTGAAGCAATTATAATACCTGGTAAAAGATTGGGGTTGTCTATAATTCAACGTTTTTTTTTTCAGTATAAATCCAGGAAGGATGTTGCCATCAAAGAATCAAAAGACTTGGGAAATACGCAGATATCCATTAAATCTGTCGTCGTGCAAACGAGACTGGCAACATTAATTCTAAAATTAACTAATTTTCCCTTCTCTGTTTATTAAAATTGTGAATCCAGACTCTTGTATAATCTATTGTTCAGTTTAAAACAAATATTTTCAATCGGAATTAATTTCCTACTCAAACACCATCGTCATGTTTGCGAGGAAGGCTATCTTTGACTGCTAGGAGTGAGGAGGCAAGAGAGGTGTGGCGGTTATAAAATAAATACAAGTAGAATAAGAATGTGTTTTATTGTTTCTGTGACCTTCAAATATATCAATAATGTTTTTGTTCAAGTTTCATAGTGACAAAACCCCAAAATAGACAGACTTTTCCAATGGCCAGGAAGGTAACACCTCCTATTACCATTACTTCTTATGGAGAAATTATGTTCTGTTACCACGACCTCTCCATGAACATAACCTTCGTGTTAATGGGGAGTTAACTGTATCTGATATATAAACTATAAAACGATTTATGTAAGCTTGTTCAACTTGAAAACATTTGCTGCAACTTTGAACTTTTGAAGTTCTACTGATTCAACTTCCCGATTACGAAGATCATTCCACAATTTGGTCACAGCTGCAATAAAACTTCTAAAGTACTGTGTAGCATTGGAGAAGGTCGGACTATTACAATTAACTGCATACCTAGTGTGGAACCTCTACATACGAACTTCGGGACCTAGATCGTATGTTGAAACGATCGTATGTTGGAGCAAATATTTCCATAAGAATACACTGTAATTTGTATAATTCGTTCTACAGCCCAAAAACCTATGATAACTCCTTAATAAATTACTACACATAATTAAAGATAGCAATAATACAACTGCATTATATAATAGAGATTTAAAAAAGAATAATTATAAAGAAATAATAAATAAAAAAGGGGGTTTTTATTGTCACTTTACCATAAAGACAGGTCAACGAAGGTGTAGGCTTTGCTACGCAGGAGGAAACGGACGGTCGGCGAGGAAGTACAGATGGTGACTGCGATAACGTACCGTTACTTACTCTAACTTACACTGCGTGAACGTAAACCTAACTTAGCTTATTTATTTTTTTTAATTTTAATATTTTATATTTTTTTTTTACATTTTCTTTTTTTCTTTTTGATTTTCATCACTTTCACTCAATTCAATCTTAGTTTTCTTTGCTCCACTTTCTTTCTCTTCATCAAGATCACTAGACCGCTTTGTAGATTTTTTAAAGAAACTATCGAGAGAAAGTTGCTTGGTACGGCTTTTCAGAATTTTTCTGAAATGGGTTAAGCAGACATCATCGAATTGCGAAACTACACGGCAAACCTGAAGTTTCTGTGGGTGATACTTATCAATGAAATCAATCACGTGTTGATGATGTGCTAATATCTCTTTTATTGCAGCTGAACTTAAGATGTGCTCTACCTCCTCGATCTCCTCAGACTTGCTCAACTGCGCTTGGAACTCATAATTCTGCATGGCATGCTGCTCCTCGAGTTCCTCGGTAGTGAGCTCTTCATGATGCTCCTCGACGAGTTCGGTGATGTCATCTTCATCAACCTCCAGACCCATGGACTTGCCAAGGGATACAATCTCTTCTACGTCTTCCTCTACGGCAAGCACAGGTTCAGGCTTGGGGCCATAACCTTCAAAATCTCTGAGAAAAACAGCATCAGGCCAAAGCTTCTTCCAGGCTGAATTCAGTGACCGTCGAGTTACTCACTCCCAAGCCTGATCTATGATCTTCGAGCAGTGCACGATATTGAAATGACATTAAAGCACTGCTTAAATAAGTGCTTGGTGTAGAGTTTCTTAAAATTAGAGATGACTTGCTGGTCCATGGGCTGGAGGATAGGTGTGGTGTTCAGTGGAAGATACAGCACTCTGATAAACTTGAACTGGTCGATGATATCATCTTTGAGTCCTGGGGGTGAGCGGGAGCATTATCCAAGCAAAGCAAGCACTTTAAAGGCAAATTCCTCTCCTGAAGGTATTTCTTGACAGCAGGGCCGAAAACTTTGTTTACCCATTCAACAAAGAAGTGCCTAGTAATCCAAGCCTTAGAATTAGCACGCCAGAAAACATGCAGCATGTCCTTATTGACTCTATGTGCCTTAAATGCCCTAGGGTTTTCGGAATGATAAACCAATAACGGCTTGATTTTGCACTCCCCGCTGGCATTGGCACATAGGGCCAGAGTCAACCGATCCTTCATAGGCTTATGTCCAGGCATTTTCTTCTCTTTGGCAGTGATGTTTGTTCAACTAGGCATCTTTATATATATATATATATATATATATATATATATATATATATATATATACACACACACACACACATATATATATATATATATATATATATATATATATATATATATATATATATATATATACGTATATATAAATACATATACAGTATATATATATATATATATATATAATATATATATATCAAAAAATCTATTATTAGGTGAGATAGCCATGTCGTCCTGATGGAAGGTTCCTTTTGGTAGCTTTCTAAGGGATATTTGCGACAGTGATACTCCCAGAGAGTTAACCGAAGGTCTTCAGAATTCTAACTCCTGGCGCGAGTATCCATAATAGAAATATAAGGATATCGCAAAATATCAGGGGACATATTTTTAGATACGACCCAGCAATCTTCACCCCGAACAGATTTAACTCTTTGAGGGGGAAGAGTGGCGAAAGAAGGGGGTATCGATCTAGGTACCCGGTGGACCTCCTATCCGCACGACTACCGGCCGCCATTCCTTTACTTGTTTTTAAGCAGGAATAGCCGCAGATTGAGTAGTTTCGGGCGCGGTCAGCAAAAAGGGTGGGTCTATCAGGACGACATGGCTATCTCACTCAAAAATAGACTCTTCGCTTTGCTCAAAATCCATTTTTTGGGCTCGGCCATGTCGTCCTGATGGAAGCTTACCAGAGAATTAACTTGATAGTACTATATCTGTGGGTTTGTGTAAGTGCCTTCTACTTTGAATGTGGTCCTTATCTGGTCTCTTAGACCTGTATATGACATTACCGTTATCTGTCATTTCCACTTAGCTTGGAACTGGCTTGGGCTTCCTGCCTCCGGCAGGAAAAGTGTCGACATCGACAATAAGGATTCAAGGCTTGATTTTCTGTAGGGACGGAAGATAAGACTTAAAGATTACCTTTCACATACATTGGAAATCTGTACTCTGATTTCAAGTTGGGCCCTTCTAGGGTTTAATTAAAACTCTAATATGCTTTATTCGTCTGTAACTGATAGCAGCAATAAGACGCAAATACGTTTAGTATTTCTACCTTGCAACTAGATTATAAAATGTAGTTACAATAGGGTATGAATCTGGTCAAGCATTGAAAACACATCAGGGTCCATATTTTCTCTTGTCGAAAAAACATGTAATTTCATCAAAATGATGCCACTCAATGGAGATGTGAAACCAAATCTGACGGACTTGTACAGATTTTGGGAATGCAGAACACCGTTACGCAACGTTCACTCGGCACTGGTGTTATTGGTCAGATATGCACCTATATGGAACAGTGTGTTAATCATTGTTGTGATTTGCATTCGAGGGTAAATGTACCCCTGCACCCAATGCATTGGAAAGCCCCAAAGCAGTTCACTGTTCATCGCAGCGCTAGACGGCAGGTTTTATAACACTACTCGCCACCACCACAACATGTTTCATTTCATGTACTTGCTTCATATAGTGTTTGTAAAAGACTCTGGATGATCTCCACCCAGTGTATGAGCGGAGTCTTCCATAGCCCCTGTGTTAGAAGAAGTTCAATGAAGAAACAATTTTCTTTGGATCGTGACCTGCGGGTGTACTGTCAGGATCCGCTCAGCGAATAAGGTAGGTGAACTTGCTCTCAGTTGTCTTAGGGGTAGCTTTGATCCTGAGGTTTTCACCTCTGAAGAGCTGTCCTCCCTTGAAGTCTGAGGTTGTTCGAAGATAGACCTTAAGACACTCTACTGGGCACAGAGAGGTATCTTCCTTCAGTGGGCAGATTCTCCAAGGACTCCACCTCTTGGTGGGTAGCTCATTCTTGGCAAGAAAAGTAGGATCAGGAAAGAGATTCGGTTCTTCTGTCTGGGAACTAAATATGGCCTTCATTTCTAGATAAGGCCACTATTTCACTAATTCTAGCCCCTGAGGCTATGACAAACAGAAAAATAACTTTCTGTGTTAGATTCTTTAGAGTACAATTCTCATTGTTTAGATTCGCAGCATGGTGCAAGACTTGTCCAAAGACCACGTGATGGGTTTTGGAGGGGTTGCTGGCTTGAGTCTGTTAGATCCTCTAGAGTACAATTCTCATTGTTTAGATTCGAAGCATGGTGCAAGACTTTGTCCAAAGACCACATGATAGGCTTTGGAGTGGTTGCTGGCTTGAGTCTAGTGCATGCTTTTAGGATCTTATTAAAGATTTCACCAGAGAGGTCCACTCCAAAGGTGTACAGAAGTGGTTTATCCAGGGCTGACTTACATTAGGTAATCGTAGTGGAAGCCAGGCCTTGTTCGTATAGGAGTATGAAGAAAACTAGACTGAAATCTATCGATATTTCTGTCCGTTCCTTTGATTCCACAAAGGGCACCCATTTCTTCCTTGATGATTCCTATTGTCTCCTAGTCAAACTTGACTTATACTCTTCGATGAAGTCAACTTTATCCTTAGAGATTCTAAACCTTTTGTTCGCCGCTAAGGTGAGAAAATCGTGAGATGTAGGTTGTTGGTTCTCAAGGATGAAGCGCAAGCAGTCAACTTCTGGACCAGATTAGATAATGCTGAGTCCGGCAGAGGGAGCAGCTTCAGTTTCAGTTCTAGAAGTAGAGGGAACCAGTTGCTTTTGGGCCATTTGGGGGCCGCTACTGCTGCTGTCCTTCTGAAGGATCTTAGCTTGTCAAGGACTCTTAGCAGGAGTATGGTTGGTGGAAACAGGTAAATGTGGTTCCACTTGTTCCGTTCGAGGGACGTGATGTCCATCGCCTCTGCTTGAGGGTCCATCTAAGGGGCTACATAACAAGGTAGTTTCTTGTTGTCGCTCATTGTGAAGAAGTCGGTCTGCAGTTCCGGGACTTTTTCCGAGGTGAAGGAGAATGGGTCTGCGTCTAGGGACCCTTCTGTCTTTATGGGCTTTCGCCTGTATAGAGCATCCGCCGTCACGTTGCAGAACCTTTGTTGGTGAACTGCTGATAGGTGCCATCCCTTCTTCCTCGTCAGGTGGAAGGTGGCTAATATCACATGTCCTATGTGAGATGATCTCGAGCCTTGTCTTTCTAGACATTTTACTATCCCTTCGTTGTTCAGGGCCAATCTGATGTGGATTGTTCTGCGAGGGAATAGTTTCTTCAACGTCAGGTAAACTGTCAGAGCTTCCTAAAGGTCGATATGAAAGGTTTTGAACTGGTACGACCAATTCTTTTGCAATTTTCTCTCGTGAGAATGGCCACCTTATCCTTTCGAGGAGGAGAGTACCTACACTGATGATTGTGGTAGTTGCAGGGTAATTGCTCGCGCTAGGCTCTTGGCTGTTGACCACGGCCTTAACAGCGTGCACAATAGGGTCCAGGCCAGCCTTGGTTGATCTCTTCAAGCTTTTGATGCGTATCTTCTCCAGACTCTTGACACATCTTTTAGACGTGCATTTAGCACTGCGTCTGTCACTGCCGCAAACTGGAGAGAGTGCGATACTCTTTCTTGTTGGAGTTCTGAAATCGTCTTGTGACGGATTAGTCTCCAGACAGATCCCTTTATCTCTCTTCCCTTCTTGAATAGAATGGAGAGATGGTGTGACTTTAAATCCCATTGGATTCCTAGCCATTGGAACTTCTGAGCTGGAGGAAGGCGAGACTTCTTGCGATTGATGTTGAAGCCCAGGTGTTCCAGAGACTGGATTACCTTGTTGGCTGCCTGCAGAAAAGTAGTCTTGGTTACTGCCCATACTGGTCAATCGTCTAAATATGCTAGCAATTGAACTCCTTCGGAGTTTAGCTGCTAGATGACTGTGTCTTGCCGCTTTGTGAACATCCTTACGCTATATTCAGTACGAAGGATATTGCTCTGAAGAATCACTTCTTTTGTAGTATGAATCCTAGGTAGGAGGAGAAAGGGCAGCTCAAATAGAAGATGCCAGTGAGCATCTGTTGGGTCTATTGAGGCTGTGTTTGCTCCTTTTGGTAGAAGGGTCCTTATGCGTTGCCAAGTAAGCATTCGGAACTTGTTATTCTCAATGAACTTGTTGAGTGAAGACAAGTTTAGAATGACTGAGTTTGTCTGAGTCTTTCTTGGGAACATAAAACAGCCTTCCCTTGAATTTGATGGACTTTGCTTTCCTTTTTACCTTCTTGTTCAAGAGTTCTGAGGTATATTCTTCTCACGAAGGGTGGAGTGTTGGAAGAATTTTGGAAAACGGGGTGGAAATCTGTTCCATTTCCACTCGAATTCATTCATTAATAGGCTGTGGGCCTAGGGATCGAAGGTTCCGCGATCCTGACAGTGATACGGTCTGTCTCCTACCTGGGACCCCTGTTTGGGTGTGGGGTCCTGTGGATTTGTTTTCGTGACCACGTCCTACTCGGCCCCGGGAGGAGTTATCTCCGGGTGATCTTCTCTTAGGCCCATTTCCTTTCTGATTTAAAGTGAAAGGAAGTCGATTGCCTCACAACGTTGGGGTTAAAGATTGGCGACTGAGCCACCAGTTGTTAAGGGACCATCTGGAAAGTGGTCTGAGGCTTCGTGGTCGTAGTCACGGCAGAAAGTTGTGCAGATCTGCATGGTCTCCTTGCATTTTCAATTTTAGGCTGGGGACCTCCGTCTGAGGAAGATTTCCTCTTTGAACTCATGCCCCACTTTTGGAGAAGGTTCCCGCTCTCTGTGGTTGCTCTGGCTATGATCTCTTGGACCCGTTCCTGTGGGAAAAAGGTCTTTACCCCATATATTCAAGGTAATCAGTTTCCTTGGTTCGTGTCCTATGGTTGCTGAGGTCAAAACGGAGTCTCTGCAGGCTCTCCTCGCTCTGAGGAAACCATATAAGTCTTTCACAAGGGTACCCATGTGGGACTTAGCCTGGAAAATGATCCTTTCTGGGGCATTCTGAAGACCTGCACTCATTTCCAGGCAGTTCTGTTGAGAAAAGGAGACCGCTAGCCTCTCTTTCGTCTCCTGTTCCCTCCTCAGAAGATGGTCTAGCAACTTTGGAAGGTTCTCATTGAACTGCTGGCCTGCTATCTCTGGATCCAACTTAGAGACGGAGAAGGTTAGACGAACATCCTTCCTCTAGGGTTGGGCAAGGATTGCCCTTGTCGACTGCCTTGACGGCGAAGTCTAGTGCTTTCTCCGAACAGGGGAAAGAGATGGAGGAAGGAGCAAGAAATGTGGGATGTCTCTTGTTTAGTGCTGACACTTTGGAGTTGGTGTACCCGGCTCCTTTCAAGTTTTTCAGGATGATGGCTTGCGCCTTGTCATGTTCGAGGACAATGACCTCTTTGGGTACCGTTTCCTCACGGGTTGCATGTTCATCAAGCAGTCTCATGTAGCATTCTGGGTAAATTGAAAAGTTAGTCCAGAATTCAAGATCTTCAATCAGTTTGGTCCCCAACTTCTCTGAGACGAATAGTTTCCCATTCATCACGGGCATGTGCTCCGTATACCTCCATGGGTTGGTTTCGGAGCTGTGAGAGAAATATAGCATCTTAAAGAGCTTCTTAGTAGAGCTCTTGGTAGGTCCTGGGCGGTCCGTCCTCTCTTGCAATAGTATCTGTTGCAGTCTGAGTGATTTTCTCATCGTCTCTAGTATCTTTTGGAACAACTCCATTATCCGTTGAATCAAAGTGAGGATCTCTTCGTTCATGACAGCCTATGCCGGTGGTAATGGAGTTGGGATTGAAGAGGTTGACGGCATAGGTTGGTATGCCGTCCCGGCAAACTGAGGGTCTTCAATTGCCGTTGAAACGGACCCTTCTTCCTGCGCTTGGATGTTCCACATCTTCTTCCGGACCTACTAGTAGTAGGGCCTTCTCAGTGTCAATGAAAACTTCTGACGTCCTTTCTTGAAGGATGTCCATGCCTTCTAGTGCCTTGTCTATGTCCATGTCGATCTTCATTTGTATGAGGGGAGACTGGACCCGTTCCTGGGGCACCACCGCATTAGGTAAAGCCTTGGGGAACAGTAGGTACTTTAGGGAGTCGTCGGGTAAGTACGGTTCCTTGAAATTTCTTTTGGAATCTACTTACCCATTAGCGAAGGGTAAGTAGGGTCAAACAGGTGGGGCAACCCTTCGGGTCCCAATACTTGAGGACTCCCGACACGATGCTGCAGGGGGCATGAGTCTTGCACTTCGTGTAGCTGCAAGAGTCTTTGTCTTTGTGGTTGCAGGCTAAAGCTGCGCACTTCTACATTGGCTCCTCCTATAAAGGAAAAGGGGCTCAATGAGTATATAGTTTTTTATATCATTGATATAAAAGCATACAATTTTATGAACAATAGTATTTACTATTGTTTATGGTAGCTTAGCATAGTAAGCTTTAGAGGAAATATAAAAGACACATATCTACTCTTCCCACCCCAATCAATTACTGAGACCCCCGTCAATAATAATATTTTAAGTTCCTTGTTAGGAAGAATACAGGGTGGAGGAAACTCTAATACTTAGTGTTAGGGTTAGTAGGTGTTAGTATAACTATATCCACCTGTAATATATTAATATTGAGCGGTGATTTATTAGGGTCCTGATGGTCAAAGGATTCATCTGGGTGTTGAGGGATTACTCAATCTCAACCTGATATCGTGGTCCCAACAATAGACTGCGATAGGAAACATAGAATATGTTAGAAATTAAGTGTACTACTGTATATTCTATTGACTGTAGTCCAGGGTTAGGTTAGTACCTGGTGGCACTATCTGATAGAGAGAGAAAAAGTATTAAGGCAGAAGAATTTCTTATTGTTATGGTTTAGCACAACAATTGGAAGTGTAGGAGGACTGTCAGGCCGCCTACTGTCTCCTTGCCAGAATGAAAATTCTAATGGGAGAGATAAGAATCCATCTGATTCTAGCTTCCATCCATCCACAAAAGGCCTGCCGCCAGCTGTACAGCCGGCGGCAATAATTGTGGATGGCAGACCAAGGGAGGCCTGAAGACTTCTCAAAAGTATGTTGGGTTTCCCACTGGCAGCCGTCAGGGCCGGCTCAATCTTTCCCATCGGGACATTCACTTCCGGAGAAGGAAGGACATAAGGGGGAAGGTGACTGAGGCGGCTGCCTAACCGCCGCCGGGAGGGTTTCGGCCGGCAACGCAGTCAACCCGACAAGCTGGGATGACTGTCTGAGTACCAGTGAAAGAATGTTGTGATGGCTAGGCCGACACTAAAGGACTGAGGGGGGAGGGGGAAGAGTCTTATAGTTCACAGGGGAGAGAGGTGGCGGCAGGTATGCCGCCTATCTTCGACCGTGAACTAAGGAAGCATGGCTTCCTTTGTTGATGACGTCGTGGGCGGCAGAGGAACAAAGATTCCCCTGCCGGTGACATCGTCGGCTGCATGACAGAGCACCCTGAATTACTATCTAACCCCAAAGCCAGAGTACTCGGAGGTGATGGGGAGAGCCGGCGGTTGCGCCTGTAATGGCGGCAGCTCAGGGAGAATATAAATTGAACCTTATCCATAAATTCTAGGGGATGTATGTCCCCATCCGAATTAAAAAGGAACGATAGGGCGAGGTTAAACATGGGGAATTACTTTACTAACATATACATATACGAGTTAGGCTAGCCTAACTTCGGTAGGAACCACGGCCATGGTTGTTACCGCCACGGCCCCCACCGTATAGGAAAAGTAAAGTATCATATTAGGAAGAGGAATAATAATCTATTTGTATGCACAAACTTCACTTGTATAATTTGCCTAACTAGCTAATATTATAGATAAATACCGGGAAAGTCGCCCTACTAGCTAAATAAATTGCAATAATAATGGTGATAGTGGTCGTAAAAATGGCCGCCTCCGGTCATGGCAATGCTCAACCCAACACACTTAAATTATTGGAATAAAACTGAGACTGGAGCCAAAATTTATACATAGGAAAGAATTAATACTCAACTTTCCAAAGAATGAAGATGCTGGAGATTGCAAGATTAATATTCTGATACCTTGCAATAACACCGGGATAACATTGGGAGAACACTTAGTCAATCAGCTACAAGTAAAGGAATGGCGGCCGGTAGTAGTGCGGATAGGAGGTCCACCGGGTACCTAGATCGGCACCCTCTTCTTCCGCCACTCTTCCATCTATTCGGGGTGAATATTGCCATGTGTCGTATCTAAAAATATGTCCCCTGATATTATGCGATATCCTTAAATTTCCATAATGGATAATCGCGCCAGGAGTTAGAATTCTGGAGACCTTCTCTGGGAGTATCACTGTAGCAAATATCCCTTTGAAAGGTACCAAAAGGAACCTTCCATCAGGACGACATGGCCGAGCTCAAAAATACATACATACAGTACGCGCGGAAAATGAAGCTGGTTTTGTAAAACCAGCCTTCATTTTAGCGCTTTTTAACAGTACCCTCTAAATCCGTTCCGGGTGAGAGATAAGTTGAGCTGGCGCTAGGAAGTATCGTACTAGATGGCAACCGCCTTTGGAAACTGTAGTCAACCCTTCAGTTACTCTCAGGCAGT
>NC_090728.1:79675148-79685148 GCF_036898095.1 Palaemon carinicauda
GCACGCACCCATTGGTGTGCTCCCTGGTTTTCGAGTTAGGCTCCCGTTCAATTACTGGCGAGGCTTACTATTTGGTGATAGTTCTTTCTCGAGAGGCACTTTTTACAGCCACTGAGCATTTTGCCCAGCTCCATCTTTATCCTTCCTTCCGTGAGACTCTTGTGTAAGGCTAGAGCGTCTTTCCTCTCCGTGTAATTCCTTGCACGGTCAACACTGTACCTTGTGCTGTTGAGTTTGATCTGGTCGCTGTCTCCACAAGAAATTAGCAAAATGACTGCTGCTGAGGTCAGTGCATTTGTAGATTTGGCAGAACGACAGGGGTATGAGGGAGACGCAATGCGAAGGTATGTGAGAAAACTAATGGATGAAGCCAATGCCCGGAGAAGAACAGTGCAAGAAAGGATGCGGTATGAAAGAGAGAGAGCATATGAATTAAAGAAGCGGGAAATAGACGCCCGATTAGCAAAGCTCAATAACTCGCCACCTCAACCAAATGTTGCCAAAGTCCAGCAGGACAATTGCAGGAAGGTCCAGTTTATGGAAAGAGTCACCAAGGAACTCCCTACAGTGGAACTGAAGGTGACCACGTCCCAGTTCAGCAAGAAGTGCGGACTAAGGGCAGTGAGCGATCTCGCACATGAAGGCTACAACTCAATCTTGGGTCAAGACCTCCTGAGAGGCGTACAGCGAGTGCCTCTCAGGTGCATGAAGGTTGACAAGCTGGAGCCCAAAACTTTGAGGACGCCACCTGCCGGGGAAGACGACTGGCTAGGTAACATTGACCTTGGTGAGGTGGCTTGGCTAAGTGAGGAGGCCCAAGCGTCTTCCTCCTCCAGCAGTGAGTCTGAGCCTCATATGCCAGAAGTTAATTCAGGTGAAGGTGTGCTGCTTCCCACCACAGGGGATAGGGCTATTTCCAGCGCCATGCCAGAGGTTTCAGAGGAGGGCCAGGAGTCTCCCCCTTCCAGCAATGAGTCAAAGCCTTGTACCCGACAGTGCTCCCCAGCTAAAGCAATGATGCTTCCCACCAGGCCAGATTTCTCAGAGGAGGACCAAGGGGATGCACCCATCAGTCCAGAGACCCTAAGGAGCCAGACACAGCTCAGCAGATTCCAGCTGTTGGATGAGACATTGGTAAACCACAGGGCACCCGCCTACTCGAATGAGGTGGAAATAAATAAACCCTCTAAGGATGAGTTCCTGCTAAAGGATGAGGTGCCCCTTAAGATTACTCCAGGTTCTCATGATCCTGTTAAGGTCTCATGCTGGCAAGTAGTAGTTCCCCGTAATCTCTGCTTGTCGGTGCTACGCATGGTCCATGAGGGACTGGGAAGACAAGTTGGGGTAATATTTACTACACAGCTGATCCAGCATCGGTTCTGGCTGGGCTTGCACGAGATTGTTAAGGCTTACTTAGCATCCTGCCATCCTTGCCAAGTCTCCGGTAACTCTAAGCAAATAGTGCCGAAGGCATCGCTCCAACTCATCCCATCCATAAGTGTCACAGAACTGACACATTTCTTCTATTGGTTTGGTTTCCTAGCCACATTTCAGTGGGACGTGGGTTTCCACTTCATGGCAGAGGAGTCACGACCTCTGACAATATTCTTAATTAATTTTTGGACTCACCCGGTGCAAGCAGGAATTCCCAACTGTGGGGTTTACTTAAATGGCAGCATATATTTCTTTCAGACATGGAAAAAACTCCAAACTCAAGAGAATGAGCTCTCAGGCATGGGCTTATCTCTTGAGCATCTTGGATCCTATCATGCTGACCATGTGTTCCCACTGACAGTCCTAACAGCAAATAACCCTCTAACCTACTTGATTAAGCTACATAATAATAATAAAGGGATAATGAGGTGGGGCATAGACCTCCAGAACTACAACTGGAAGGTCAAGCGCCAAAAGAGCTCAAATGAGAGAGAAGATATGATCTCCCGGCATTAGTGCCCAGTGCACAGTACCATGTCCATAACGTAGCCATAGTCAGTAGGTTAATTTAGGTTGTATGAAAAAATATTATTGGCGTTGGTGTCTCCCTAGGTAGATAAACTTGAGGAGCCATCTTGGTCTCATTAGTTGCATTTAATTTATTTTTATGTATTTATTTTATCCTTTATGCATATGATATATCAATTTGTTTTAATTTTCATGTGTCCCACTGCACTAGGTCACTTAATTTTAACCATTATTGCATTCTTCATTTTTTAATTGTTGCCTCACAGCCAGCATGCTTACTTCTATGTGGCAGTTAAAGTTAATATATCATCAAAATAAAGTAAAATTATGACCCTAGTTGCAGCTTAGAAATTAATTCATTATTGGGGTGAGACTCACTGAGGGAGGATTCATTAAGGCTGGTGGCTTCAGACCTTGCTTGCAGAGTTCCTGTCCTGTTTTAGGAAAAAATCTCTGCTAAGATGGGGGGCTGTTATTCCTGGCGGCCACTGCACCACCTTTTTCAAACTAAAGGCCCAGCTAGCAAGGAAAAGTCAAATTCCCACCAGTGTTGGGACCCTAACCAGAAGCCTCACCCCCTCCCCCCTCCAACCATCCTATACCAGTCTACTCCCCTGAGGTCTCATTCCAGACATCTTCATAACACGGGGCCGTTAAAATGCCGCCACAAAGAATCCGGGAGAAGTCACGAAGCCTATTGATGGGAGTGTCGGGACACATGACAAGGTCTTACCAATGGGACAGCGGTCAGGCCAATTACACACCCCCCCCCCACCACTTGGGGGAAAAAGGGAGTTTAGTTGACCTAGGAGTGACTGGGCATCCTTCTTCGCTGCTCAAACCCCATGAGAGTACCATCACCTCTCTTCGCTCTTAAGTCTAGAGGGAGGCAGGAACTGTGACACGTTCTCCACAGGGGAGAAAAGTCCTTTTTATGAAGGGAATGTGACTGCTGTGCTGAATCATCATCCATGGTCCATCCAACTCAACGCAAAGCACCTCGTGGCTTAATTTAAAATATAGTTATCTGTTGTGCTCCCCTTTTTATTATTTTTATTTAAATATTGTAAATATATCTATTCTGTTGGTATTCCTTGTCTTATTGCTGACTGGCGACCTTACCATTTTTCTCTTTTGTGTATGCCCAGAGTTCCTATTGCAAGGCCAGACTCCCAAGCATAAGCACGGGCGTAACTATATATATATATATATATATATATATATATATATATATATATATATATATATATATATATATATATATATAAATATATATATATATATATATATATATATATATATATATATATATATATCTATATATACACACATATATATATATATGTGTATATACATACATATGTGTGTATATATATATATATATATATATATATATATATATATATATATATATAAAATATATATATATATATATATATATATATATATATATATATATATATATGTATATATACACACAAATATATATAAAAATATAAATATGTATATTTATGTATATATGTATGTATATATATATATGTACATATATATATATATATATATATATATATATATATATATATATATATATATATATATATATATATATATATATATATATATATATATAAATATATATGTGTGTGTGTGTATATATACATATCCTATCCCGTATCCATCGAGACAAGGTTAACTCTATTCAGGGAAGGATAGCCGTGGCTTGTTTTAAACACGTCCCTGGTGTATACGCAATATTTCTCGGGATATTCGCTCCGGAAGTAAAAAAAAAATCTCTGGTATATCACTTGCAGAAATATCTCAAGTAAAAAACCTCCTCTGAGGAAATTCCATCAGGATGACACGGCTCGAGCCCAAAAATACTCATATGTATGTATGTACGTATGCATGTATATATGTATATATATATATATATATATATATATATATATATATATATATATATATATATATATGTACAAGTATATATGTATATATATATATATATATATATATATATGTAATATATATATATGTAATATATATATGTATATGTAAAATATATATATATATATATATATATATATATATATATATATATATATATATATTTATATATATAAATATATATATATGTATATATATATATGTAATATATATATAAATATATATATATATATATATATATATATATATATATATACACACACATGTATATGTATAAATATATATGTATGTATATATATGTATATATATATGTGTATATGTGTATATATATATATATATATATATATATATATATATATATATATATATATGGATAAATATCAACACAACATCGTGTTAAAATAGAAATAAATTTCTACCTCATACTTGGGATCGAACGCTAGCCCCTTCTAATGAAAGGCCAGGTCGAAACCAACCATGCCACGAGAGACCATAAAAGAAATTAGAACCTGACGCTACCTAGCTGTCCGAGGATTTACCTGGCGAGACATCAGTCTCTTACCAGCGAGTTTTACCCAAGTTCCCGGCCCACCACGTGACACAATTGGTAGTAATTCATTCAAATTACCCCTAATGAGTCAATATAGATAAATATCAACACAACATCGTGTTCAAATAGAAATAAATTTCTACCTCATACTTGGGATCGAACGCTAGCCCCTTCTAATGAAAGGCCAGGTTGAAACCAACCATGCCAAGAGAGACCATAAAAGAAATTGGAACCTGACGCTACCTAGCTGTCCGAGGATTTACCTGGCGAGACATCAGTCTCTTACCAGCGAGTTTTACCCAATTTCCAGGCCCACCACGTGACACAATTGGTAGTAATTCATTCAAATTACCCCTAATGAGTCAATATGGATAAATATCAACACAACATCGTGTTCAAATAGAAATAAATTTCTACCTCATACTTGGGATCGAACGCTAGCCCCTCCTAATGAAAGGCCAGGTCGAAACCAACCATGCCACGAGAGACCATAAAAGAAATTGGAACCTGACGCTACCTAGCTGTCCGAGGATTTACCTAGCGAGACATCAGTCTCTTACCAGCGAGTTTTACCCAATTTCCCGGCCCACCACGTGACACAATTGGTAGTAATTAATTCAAATTACGCCTAATGAGTCAATATGGATAAATATCGACACAACATCGTGTTCAAATAGAAATAAATTTCTACCGGGAAATTGGGTAAAACTCGCTGGTAAGAGACTGATGTCTCGCCAGGTAAATCCTCGGACAGCTAGATAGCGTCAGGTTCCAATTTCTTTTATGGTCTCTCGTGGCATGGTTGGTTTCGACCTGGCCTTTCATTAGAAGGGGCTAGCGTTCGATCCCAAGTATGAGGTAGAAATTTATATATATATATATATATATATATATATATATATATATATGTATGTATATGTATATATATTTGTATAAATATATATACATATAAATACATACATATATATATATATACATATATATATATATATATATATATATATATATATATATATATATGTATATATATGTATATATATGTAAATACTTGTATATATATGTATATATATACATATATATATATATATATATATATATATATGTATATATATATGTATATATATGTATATATATGTATATACATATTTGTATAAATATATATATATATATATATATATATATATATATATATATATATATATATATCAATATATGCATATATATGTATATTTATATGTAAATATAAATGTATGTATGTATGTAAATATATCTATCTATATATATAAATATATATATATATATATATATATATATATATACATATGTGTATATATATGTATATATATATATATATATATATATATGTATATATATATATATATATATATATATATATATATATATATATATATATATATATTTATATATATAATGAATATATATATATATATATATATATATATATATATATATATATATATATATTATCTATCTATCTATATATATATATATATATATATATATATATATATATATATATATATATATATGTATATGTAAATATACATATATATATATATATATATATATATATATATATACATATATATATACAGTATATATATATATATATATATATATATATATATATATATATATATATATATATATATAAGGGATTTTGACGTAGGAAAAATCTATTTCTGGGCGAGGGACCTGTGCCGCCCAGTGAATAAGCTCCTATTAGCACTTATTCTTAGGTAATTTACTGCTAAATATACCAGAGAAAAAATGTAAAGGAGTGCTAGGTTAACTAGCTCGCTCACCTATTGGTGTCGGTATAAAATTGGGCGTATAATCCAGAGGTCCCGCACTATTTAGATTCATCCACGACAATGACCCCAATAGAGGAGAGCCGTTCAATCTCACTCGGCACCACCAACTCTGCATCCGCTCAGAACCCAACTCCTTAGCACCCAAAGTTTGGGGACTCCAAGGGAGAGGAGCTGGGAGGGTTCACTGGGCGGCACAGGTCCCTCGCCCAGAAATAGATTTTTCCTACGTCAAAATCCCTTTTCTGGGCTTGAACCTGTGCCGGCCAGTGAATATATACAAGAGAAATGTCACCAAACTTGCAAAATAAAGGAAAAAACATAAACATACGGGAAATACAAGTTGCTTTAATCAGAGATGAGTGCCAAAAACAGCTATAAGGGTATCTTAAAAAGAACATAAATCCACTTGGTAGAACAATTGTCAAAAAAGGTAAGGTATAATAATGCCGTGAGTGATGATATATACAGATACTCAGAGGTCAAAAATTTACAAATATAGTAATAGTAATCAGGTGCAAAACCAACGAATACAAATAGGGTATAAATGAGGCAGGTAAGGGGGAGAGATAAAATGACAAAGAATTAATATGTGAGTTACCTGGGGGTAACTACACTCCCTGCAGCTACTGTAGGAAATTTAAGGGCTTCCAAATGTTTAAGATAGTGTTTCTTGAACACTGACGGTGACTTCCACCCTGTATACCTGGAAAGATCCGTAAAATTCATGTGGTGAAAAAAGTTCACCGAAGTAGCAACCGCTCTGATATCATGTGCAAGAGGAAAAGAGTCAGGGCTAGCTTGTTTAATAAAATACAAAATCTGTTGCCTGATCCCTTTAATGGTAATGGTACCGCCTTGTTCTCTAATGAATAGAGGCCCCGAGGAATTAGAGGAGGTCCGGGATAAATAAGACCTAAGAGTAGTAACAGGGCACAGAGACGGATCGTGCGTGAGGGGAACAATTTTCCAGGAGGACCATCTGTTCTGAGGGTCTTCGTTCTTAGCTAAAAAGAATTTGTTAGGTGAAAGAAGGACCTCTCCCGAAGGAAGGAACTCAATATGACCCGGGTCTCTTGATAAAGCTGCCAGTTCAGAAATTCTTGCCCCAGAAGCCAAACTCACCAGGAAAAGTGTTTTCCTGAGAAGGGGAATGTAGTCACAAGAACTGTTAATGGTATCAGAAGCCAATTTGAGTACATCATTCAGGAACCAGGTTACCGGGGTAGGACGAGTAACCGGTTTCAGTCTGGCACAGGCTTTCGGTGATAATAGGCGTCTGTAAGATCGATAGAGGTGGTGACGGCCCCACGGGGAAGTAAGGTCCGCACCTGCGAGACGGTAAGCGTTCGAAACTTGTCGCATTGAATGGACAAGTTGAGAAGGGATAGGTCTAGAATCACTCTTCTCTTGTCCGAATCCTTCTTCGGGACACTGAACAGCCGACTCTGAAACTTCAGGTGTTTCGTTTCTTGTATGGCATTCTTTTGTAACAGGTCCTGGACAAATTCGACTAGGTCCGGAGTGGAATGTTGATGAAATCTGTTCGGAGGTGGAGGTCCTTGAATCCAACTCCACCCCAGTCCCTTGGAGATGATACTGAAAGCCCAGGGACTGAACCTCCATTTGTTGCGGAAGGCATAAAGCCTCCCCCCTACCCGCTGCACCTCAGTATTGGTTTGAGGAGTTGCCTCCACGTCCGCCTCGGAAGTTCTTTCCCTTGCGAAAGAATCTACCTCTACCTCTGTTCTGGTTTGAACCACGGTGGTGGCCTCTACCTCTGTTATAACTCTGGGAAGAGCCTTGAGCCTCATAAGACTGGTTAAAGGCTGGAGAGGTGGTGGAGGCACCGGTAAGCTGGCTCTTAGGGAGCAGAACGGTGACATAGTCGTCCGATGAAGGAGCCTGAGAGGTGGAAGGCTGTGCAGGAGCAGCAGGAGATGGAGGAAGAGGCTGACGGAAAACAGACGAACTACTCTGCTGTTGCCGGAACTGGGTGGAGGTATACGGGCGGAGCTTCTTCCTACCCCGGGCTTGATAATTTGCGGGATCATATTTCCGCTTAGGAGTCAAACCCCAACGGGCTTTAAGGCTCTGATTAACCCTAGTAGCCTCTGCCAAGACTTCCTCCACAAGATCCTCAGGGAAAAGATTTGAACCCCAGCAAGAGGACCGGATAAGTTTATTAGGCTCGTGCCTAATAGTCGCCTCAGCCAGGACGTGTTTGCGGCACCTACGTTTAGCAATAGCAAAGTCATATAAATCGAAATATAATGACTGCAAAGTAGCATTATTGAGAGACTTAAAGATACTCTCAGTATCATAAGTTAAGGCTATCGACTCCGTAGACGTGGCCAAGTTCAAAGTTCGACCAACACGTAGGCGGGAATCATACTCCTGTTTAATAAGAGATTCCGGGAGACGGGGAAGCCGTTCACTAAACATAACTGAAGCACAGTCCGCTGTTAGCTTGCCAGAAGTAAAGGTGGTATGGACATTGTCCCAACACTCATTACCTGAAGGAAGAAGGAGGGAGATCGGATCCACCTCTCGGATGGGAGGCAAGGGCTTCTCCTCCAGAGCATATTGGAAAGCAAGCTCTGCAACCTTATTGACGCATGGAGTCACGGTGTTCTTGTCCATTAAGAACATTGTGAAAGAACTCTTATAAGGCGTCAACATGGTATTGGTGCAACCAATATCATTCAGAAACCTAGCCCAAACAGATTGGGCTTGTTCTTTTGGGAAAATGACAGTCTCTTTGGGGACCTTATCCAGCCGAACCAGAGCTTCCTCGGTAAGCCTGGCATAACCATGAAATGGAAATGCGAGACCAGGAGGAAAGAATTCAAAATCCTCTAGAGGACGAGTACCAAGACCTTCCAATGTTAACATCCCGTCTGAGAATGGGGAATGAAGAGCCATGCGCCAAGGGTTATTCTTGGAAAACGGCGGAAGCTTAGAGGCATCCGGGATGAGAGAGCTTTGAACTCGCTCCGGAGCACCTTGCTCTAATGCCCCAAGTCTCTGACCAATGTTAGAGAACATCGTGTCCATCTTGGCCTGCATTTCCGACACAATCTTAGATTGCATCTCCGACACGATGCGAAGCATGGCTGATTCGGAAAGGCCCGGGCTAGGAGCAGAAGTGGCGGATTGTACTCCCGGGTCGTGAGACTTAGAGGAGGAGCCGGAAGCCTTAGATGACGGGTTTGTATTAGACTTGGAACTATGGGAAGCCTTGTGGGGCTTACGAGCTTTTGGCAAAGTTCTAGATGTAGACTTATCTTTGGGGGGAACCGGGTGTGATCGATGAGACGAATCACGGTCCCCAGAAAAACCATGGAAAGAAGAGAGATCAGATGAAGAAGAAAGAGCGGGGCTGAGGATAGGAATCTCAGCGCCGGTAACACCTGCCTCACTTACCACCCTACCTGCATCCGGATCATCCAACAACATAGGTTCAACGTCCAAGTTCATGGAAGCCACATTGTCTTCCAGATCTCCGTGGGCATCCAACGGATCTTGTTCCTGGTCGATGAATCCCGCTATGGTGGCATCAATGTCGGCAATGATGGGTGCCGCAACATGCCTAGCCACAGCGGCTGAAGACTTGGCATAAGGGTAGATCATGGCACAGTAGTCTTCAGATAGGACGTAAGGCTGTTTAGATTTCACGTTTCGGGCAAATCCCCCAACCCACACTTTCAGT
>NC_090728.1:79690148-79725148 GCF_036898095.1 Palaemon carinicauda
GAGTCCAGACTGCTTTGCCTAATCGGTTTATCCTGGCAAAAGTGTTGCCTTCTGTCCCTACCTCCAGTCTTGTCAGCTTGATTTCTTCTAGTTTTGGATGTGAGTGGGTTTTGGGATGATCTACTCTGCTGCCTTAGGCTGGTCATCTCCACTTCCTTTTCCTCTTCCATATGTTGAATTTTCAATTTTTGACATTCAGGCCGTCTTGTACAGCTCTCATTATCTTCAGGGGTAACCCCTCTTTTCATAATTTAATGATAATGACCAGGTCTTGGCAGGGTTCCTTATTTACTGCCTTTCATTCCTGTGCCTTTCCCCCCTGACGGTGGACTTTTCCTTATAGGATCATCCCTGTTATCCTTGTCGACTGGACAATGCCTCTGCTGCAGTGAGTCGAGGTGCTTGTAGTATTGAAAGGTCACTTCATGTTACCACGGTTGCTAGGAATAGCTGCCGCCTTAGACCCATCTGCTGCCGCCTCGGGTGCAGTTGCTGTTGGCTTAGGCCAGATGGTAAGTGAATTTGCCACCTTAGGTTGTCTAATAGACCGACTTTGGAGGTACTGGTGTTCCCCTGATGTGACACTTTCCTCCATTTTTCTACCACACTGTCACTGATAGTTATTCATGAATCTCTTAACGAATTCTGAGCTGTTTGACATGAGTCTCCATTATAGTGTAGCCTTAGCCATAATGTTTTTGGTAGAAATTCTTATATAAGAAATATTTTTAGGCATATTTCTCATGTAGCCTAGGCTTCATTCATTTATGTTAAGATCCAAAATTTTTCAATGGTTTTTACTTATTGAAATTTTTCGTTCTTTACAGGTTGCTGATAACATGGAGTGTTCGATGGTAACCTGTGCCAGGCGGGTCAAGTTGCCCTGTGGCAACAAGACTCACCAGAAACATGCGGACTGTCATGTTTCCAAAGGGTCTCTTGCAATTTGGGAACCTTCCAACTGCAAGGTTTGCAAGGACCTAATAGACGCAGGCTTTCATGCTACTGACGTCTCCCAGGATGTGAAAGCGCGGAGTCTGAAGACCATTTGTCACTGGATTAAAGGCTTTCAGAAGAGCTCTCAACAAGGTGCCCCTTATCTTCCTTTCATGGAACTTAAGGACCTCCTCTTTCCCAAGGCCAAGGTGACCGCTGTTTAAGATCACCAGTTACCGACGTTTCAACTCCCGCCGGTACCATTAGATCATGCGGATGATGAAGTTCGGGACGTTCTACAAGTGATGAGCCTAGATGCTGACACCATGTCGACAACTACTTTTGTGACGTCAGAGAGGGAGAGGATCCTACTGACCACGGAAGCCTCTGATGAGTCACTGGATGTCCATCGGATGAGTACAGTACCCAGTACTTCTTCAGCTCGTTCCCCCATCCGTGTCTACGGCCCTTGCATCTACTTCGATCCCTGTTCTACACCGGATAAACCTTTGTTAGCGGTCAATTGGAGTTTGTGGCATCCATGAAGGCATTCATTGAAAAATTATGTCGAACATAAATGTGCTCAAGCGTCTCTAGAGGCAAAGATAGAAGCTTTTCAACAGGCACCTACATTTAAGGCTTTGCCAGGTTCGAGCGTGCCTGATTGATCAGCAAAGAATCCTTGGCGTTATGCTGAGCATATGGCTTTGAGTGAAGGGTACCTCCGCATTGGAGAGGGTATGAGTTCCAAGCTGCTCTCCACCTTAGAATTCTTCCTCTCGATTGACAGTTATCCCTACTGCTATGTAAGGCTTAACTCGGAAGCGTCCATTAGGGATGATATGAACCCTAAGGAAACTATCATCCTGGACCACAACACGGCTCAGTCCCTATTGGTTAAGGAGCTTTAACTGGCCGAATTTACTACTACCCAACTTTCTGCTTTTGGCAGGATGTAGGCTACCTTTGTTGCTCCCAAGGATCCTGTCTTTCCCTTCGCCTCTAAAAGTTTAGAGGCTGTGAAGAAAGCAGTAGTGGAGGGTAGACCATTGCCAGTGCTAGAGGAGTGCACACATGTCTCCCTAGCCCTCCCTTATGACTCGGACAGTTGGGAAGATGTCCAACACACTTTTACTGTTTGAAAACTCGATAAGGACATCAGAGCCAAGCAATTTGTTGAGAGGCTGCATTGAAGTCCCAAATCCCTGTTGAAGGAAGAAATGGAAGCTAAAGAGACACTATCTGCATCTTTATCCTTCCAATCCTATTTAGAGATGCTAATTGGGAACTATTCCAAATCTGATCTTTTCCCAGTCTTTTCAAAAACTCACCTGGCTACTTTCCACAAAGATCTCCATGCTTTCATCTTAGCCAGAAGAGCATGTAGAGAACATGTCCTGGCCGCAACGACTGTCAGGCATGAGCCTAAGAAGCTGATTGGCTCCCAAATCTGGGGGAAAGATAGTTCCCCAAAGAAACTGGTTAAGGAAGCCATGGACAGAGCGGCTCAGGAAAATGAGAGCCTTTGCAAAAGTGGGGCATGTCATCTAAAAGGAAATTTACCCTTAGAGAAAGACCTCAACCCAAGGGCAAGAAATCTAGAAGACCCTTTAAGGGAAAGAAATCCTTTTCTGTCACGACAGCCTCAGTTGCCACCATTTCCAGACTGTGTACATGGTTCCCCAGCAGTATGTATTACAGTCTTCAGCCTTCAATCTCGTATATGAGAGAGCCACCACACCTTTTCACCTTGCTAGAGCCCAAAAGAAGTGCACTAGTGGCAAAGGAAGGTCTGGAAGGGGTGGTCAGTCTACAGGCCGAGAAAGAAGAGGCAAGGCGTCTAAAGAAGCAGGTCCTTCACAAGAACAATAAGGAGCTATCGGTAGGGGGACGACTTTACCTTTTCGAGGATCGATGGGAGTTCGATCCCTGGGCTAACAGCATAGTCTCAAAGGGACTAGGCTGGAAATGGAGACAGAAACCACCCCAGTTCAAGAGGTTCTTTCAACACACAACCCCATTCTTGGAGGATTATGTACAGGATCTTCTCCGGAAAGGAGTCATCCGTTGCACAAAATACATGAATTTTCAAGGGCGGCTATTCTGCTTTCCCAAGAAAGATTCAAACAATCTTCGAACTATTCTAGACTTGTCACTGCTAAACAAACTCTTTCTGAATGACAAGTTCCATATGCTAACTATCTCACAAATACGTTCCCTACTTACCCTAGGAGATCTACACTGTCCCCATAGATCTTACAGAAGGCTACTGGCATCTTACAATAGGTCGCCGCCGCTTCCCCTATTTTGGTTTCAGACTGGCAAGAAGGGCATACGTATTCAAAGCTATGCCGTTCGGGCTCAGTATAGCTCTAAGGATTTTCACAAAGCTAGTCGAGGCCATTGTCCAACAATTACGGAACAGAGACCTCCAGGTGGTGGTATACTTGGACGACTAGCTAGTCTGGGCTACAATGAAGTCAGAATGTCTTCTGACAGCTCAAGTAATCATGAAATTCCTACAGCCTCTGGGCTTTCAAATCAACCTTGAAAATTCCAGGCTGTCTACTGCTCAGGAATTCCAGTGGCTACGGCTTCACTGTAATCTAAAGTCACACACCCTCTCTCTACAGCAAGAAAAGAGGAAAGAAATTGAAAAATCTGTCAGGTGTCTACTTCGTTCAAGAGTACTCACCAGGCGGCAACAGGAAAGAGTCTTGGGTTCACTGCAGTTTGATGCCAAGACAGACCCAATCTTAAAAGCAAAACTCATAGATGCCAACAGTCGGGAGAAGATAGGCATCAAATACTTGGAGAGATCTTCGCCACAAAACCACGGTATGAGTACGAAAGCAGCTCAAGCCGTGGTCCACTACTAAGAGTTTGTCGACACACGTCCCTCTGCAGTATCCTCCTCCTTCCGTGACTTTTCACTCGGACGCCTCAGAACAGGGTTAGGGGAGACATTCACCTTCCAAAAAAGTACAGGGTCGGTGGTCAGTTACATTTCGGAAATTTCATATCAACATTCTGGACGCTATGGCAGTGTTTCTGACTCTAAAGAGACTGAACCCGAAGACAATATCACACATCGAATTAGTCATCGAGAACAGGATGATATTACACTGTGTCAACAGACAGGGCTCCAGGTCTCCTCAGATCAACCTTGATTCTACCCATTCTCCTTTCAGCAAAGCAGAGAAATTGGAATCTCTCAGCAGTTCACCTAGAAGGGGTTTGCAATGTGATGGCAGATGCTCAACCAAGATTCAAGCTTCTGGAAAGGGAATGGTCTCTGGATGCAAAATCATTGTTTCATCCTACAGCAAATCCCAGAACTGTAAATAGATCTCTATGCGATGAGCTTCAACAAGAAACATCCCCGGTATATAGCACCAAAATTAGATCCGGAAGCAACAGGAACGAATGCAATGTCCCTGGATTGAAACTAGTGGTCTCACATTTACCTATTACCTCCAATCAACTTCCTAATACAAGTCCTGAACAAGCTGCAAACTTTCAAGGGAACAGCGGCTCTAGTGGCTCCCAAGTAGGCCAAGAGCAATTGGTATCATCTTGTTCTGGAACTCAAACCTCTCCAGCTCCTCTACTATCTCCCGGGCTGTCTCAGGATGTTCAACAGAAGATTGCCTTCGCTTCCTCTTGGATAACAAAAACCCTTTAGCTCAAGATTTTCTTGCCTTTGCGGCTCAAGGAAATTTCGGAGTTGTGAAGGAGAGAACTGACTTCGTAGAAGAGTAGAAGTCCAATACCACGAAACAACAATACTTGTCTTCCTGGGAAAAATGGGTTGCATTCATGAAAAGTCATCAGCCCCTTCTGTTACTATGGACTTTGTATATCTTCCTTTATTTCCTTACATGATCAAGGTTTGGCCTCTACGACTATCGCCTCATGTAAGTCAGCACTAACTAAACCCATTGTTTAAGCTTTTGATATAAAACTCAATAGCGAGCTGTTCAATAAGATCCTGAAGGCTTGTGCTAAATTGAAAACTAATGCTCCTCCCAAGGCATCAGGAGGGAGAGGAGATATAGTAGAGCGAGAGATCATTGTTATTATTTTGTTTGGCAGTTGAGAAGCATTCTCTTCAAGAATATTAGAATTATATATCAGGTGAGATTCACTGAAAAAAATCATCTTTTTAGAATGGAAATACAATATTGTACAGTATATGGCTTTCAAATAATTCAAGTTAATTAAGTGTTGGAAATGACCACACTATCTCCCTATTCTCTAAGATGCTTTGCTCTTAGATCTAGTGTACAGTACACTGTGCATGTTAAGCCAAACAAAATCAAGTAAATAAAATATAGAAGGGTACTTAGTAGAGAGCATGCCTTCACCACGCAAAGCAGTCTTATTTTGCTCTTAACTCCCAAGCATACATGTACTTTCATGTATTTTCTTTAAAAACTAATGGCTTTGTCCTCGGATCATAATCCCACATGTCCATCAAGTTTCGTTGAAATTGGTCCGGTAGTTTTTGCGTAATGCTGTTTACAGCCAAAACAAAAACTAACAAAACTTTAGCTATTATGATTATTTTCGAAGTATTGCTGCATACTTGTACTTTAATGCATTTTATCTAAAATGTTATAGATTCATCCTTGGGTCATATCCAACAGGACTATCAGGTTTGGTCAAAATCAGTACCATAGCTTTTGTGTAAAGTTACTCACAAACAAACAAACAAATAAATAAACTAACAAATAGACACGGACGAATACATATTCTTAGCAAAATCTTTGATTTAGGTGAAGGCACTAAATTCCTTTTACAAGTGAATGTAAGCATTAATTCCCCACTATTCATTACAGTACAGTAATCCTCTTGGAACATACTCTGAAACTATGGCACAATTGGACATCTATTGTATAATAACGATAACCATTCCTCATAAATTCTCTACCTTACAGTGCCCTTAATCTTTTAAGATTTACATCATGTGATAAAAAAAAAGGAAAACATAAAAGATACTCAAAAATGTAAATTTTCTACTGATGAATGCAATAACATAATTCAGTAGTGTACTTATACAATTCTATTACCTGTATCAGTGTCACTTCCACAAGCTGGCTCCAGGTCAAGTAAAAGCTTGTACCAAAATCCAAGGGTAAAATCTGTCGCAACTACAGCAACAACTGGATCAGCAGGTGAATGCATGGCAGCAGATCTTCCCTAAAATATTTAAAAGAAAATTATTTTGCATTACTTATACAAACTTCTATCATGAATACGAAATATTTAATTAAGGAATACCTAACACTCCAAATTATTTTAGAAAAAGTGTGCAAAATCTACAGTGTATAAAAAACTTATGCACAAAACCAGTAATAAAAATTATCACATAGATGAGTTTGCTACTATCTTTGCCTCAATGCCATCTCCTGAATGTAGATCTGGAATTGCTGAATCCCTTAATAGATATCTAGCTAAAATTAATGCATGGTGCAAATTATGGGGTATGAAGTTGAACCCTAACAAAACTCAAAGTATGATTGTAAGTTAGTAGAGGAAGTGGCTCCTCAACATCCAGATCTCCACCTTGATAATGCTTCTATAACTATGTACGACTCCTTTGAAATTTTAGGTGTGATTCTTGATTGCAAATTTATTTTTGAGAAAAACATTCATTCGGTTTCTTCTTCCCTTAAAGTTACGCAAGAGACAAAACCATTTTGCCAACACCAAAAACCCACATTCTTAGAAAGGGCCTGCAAAACCCTAGAACACTTAACTGAAGGCAAGGCCTACAGAAAAAAAATGTTTTAGCCATATGATCCTTGAATGATACCCCTTACAAAAGTTCAAAATGTAAATGCGTCAAATACATACCATACTACCACAGTACAATCATATTTCAATATACATTGTACAAACAACTGGAAGTTTTTTACCAATGTAGTGGAGCATATACACTAATGTAACAATCTTTAATTTTTGGAAACAAGCACTAAAAGTTGCACACATCCCTTGGGGTTTGCTCTTTTGATACAACCACCAAAATTTCAAGATGGACATCATTGAATATACAAAAATATATTTTGCAATAAAATTACAAAGACTTGACTTATTTGAATGATCTTGTTGTCAAATTATACATTATTTCCATGAACCCCACACTAGATGTTCATATTGCCTCTCCACTAAAAGTGTGATTTGTTGATGTTTATCCCTAGCATTTTATGAAAAATTTTCCATTTTCTTTCTTTTTAATAGGTATATGCCCCTAGTAAAGTAGTGAAACACTAGGAGTTGATGAAAAGGCGGGGCAGAGGTTCTTTGTTAATCCATTTTTCTGTCGCATCGGTGATGATCTCACATATCCCCTTAGAGATTGTGTTATGTTTTTATTACATTTTAAGTTGTCTTCCGTGCACGATTTGTTAGCATTCCTACACAGGGATAGTACTGTGTTTTGCATAACTGTCGTGAGGAGCACAATGCCTCATTGTTCCTCAATCATGAAAAACTGTGTTTCAAGTTCAAGTGCTAATGGAACTGGTTTTTAGTTCAAAGGGAAATCAAGGGAGGCCTAGGTCATTTGTTTACTTGATTTGATGATGATATGACATGCCAAATACTCAATTAACAAGCCAAGGGTTTCTTAGTGATGACTCTTAATTGAAAGCTGTTACTTTTTAGTTGGGGCTAGTGGTCATAGTGTTTCATTCGGTAAAGGTTCTGAACTTTTACTGGCCCTAAGAGTTGAGATCCTCTCGTAGAACCTTGATTTCCTTATTTATTTTAGGTCATTCTGCTGCTAAACCCTTGCACTCCTACATTCCAAGTTGATCCTTATATCACTTTTCTTATTAAAGTAATCACTTTTAAGCAACCTTATTTTTCATTTGTAGAAGGCGTTTCCTATCGCAGGATTCTCTCAGCTGTGAATGCTGTTGGTGATGTGCCAACTAAAGCTGATCGGTTGCATCACATTCAGGATGACAGTGTATTTTATTCAGTTACAAGGTTAGCCCCTAGCTCATCACAGTTCTGCGGTAGTTGGGGAAATGTTAACACATGCTTTTATTTCCATTTTGAGCTTTACTATAAAGGAGACTTAATGATTATAGTGGGTTATTTGTATTCAGTGAAGAATAGTTATGTAAAATAATCAAATGAATTTAAAATACAAAATAATAGAGCACAATTAAACTGGATGTGCAGTTGCATAGGCTAACATGTCCATTAAGAGGAATGTTTGAACAGGTTGCAACCACACCTTATTGGGGGTTAATTGGCCAGTTGAAAATAGAAGTGTATAAAAAGGTGACACTGTTTTATAACATCAGATGATAAACGATTGGTTGAGGAGATAGTGACAGACCAAAAAGGGAACCATGTGGGGAATGATGGGATAAAAGTCTCATAAAAATATGCAAAAAGTAAGATATGAAAATTGAAGAAGTAGAATAGTATAAAAAGTAAGAACTCAAGAAAGAAATAACAAGTAAAGTGGCAAATGAAATTAAATGAAAAATAGAAGAAACAAAAGCAGAAATGACCAAACTGAGGTTTGTAAATAGTAATGGCAGAAGATTACATAGAACTTAACACTAATAAAGTAATAATAATTATGAAAACAAGGTTGAATATGAGATTTAAAAGAAAATTATAGAAACGGGAATGAAAAGGATAGGCTTTATGTTGTGTAGTGAGACAGATGATACATCAGAGCATTTGTTTAGCTGTAATGAATAAAAAAAATATAGAAGCAATGGAATAGAATTAGGGAAGTTAGAAACAAACACTAAAGAAGTTGCCCAATATATTAGACAGGCTTTGGAAGTTAGATTTTAGAGGTAAAATTATGCAAGCTGTGCTGTCTGTGTAGGGGGGTAACTATGACAATTAACTTTCTGCAGATTGCAGTGCTTTGCATCTACGTTTCTAGTAGTGTGCTCACAATCATAGTATTGGGGAAAAGGCAATGAGAAACATGGAACCTGAAACAATGGGTTTTAGTGATATTTATTGTATCAAATCTTATTGCTCAACTAGCCAATAAGTTTTTTAAAGTGTGATGTTGCTTTTCCCTTAAAGTTTTTGGAGACATCTGCTTCTAGGACTATTTAGTATATACTTCCAAATTCCTCCTTTTCGTTGTGGATAAAGTTATTGAATTTCTATTACTATTACTAAGAATGCTTAGCAATTATATTCTTGGTTATTCTTTAAGTCATATTTAAAAGATGTTTTACCTTGCATAAGACCAATCAGTTACTTAACTCTAATAGATTTCAATATATTTTCCCGATAATAAATGAAAACCTTTCAATGCAGGGTTTGCAAAATGGTTTCCTCATGGGTGGTTGTGGGTGATAATCTAATTGTTCTTGAAATATTTTCCTTTACAGTTAATTCTATTGTTTTAGACAACTTTATTTTAGCAGGGAAGGCTAGATACAGAGAATGATGACAGTACAGCCATTCAAGTCTTTTGTTTTTACTAAAGCGAACCTATTCAAGGTTTTGTCAGTCCTATTATGATTTAATATAATTAACTCCTTTTGCAGTGCCTCAGATGTTCCATTAAATTATCGATTCAAAGTAAGATTTCATGCCTAATCTACCCTGTATACAATCCCTAACCTAACTCCTCAAGTGGTATCTAGTGGTTATTGTGTACCATTCAGTAAGGGTTCTAATGGTATACGGCTTCTTCCAGGTTCTAGATCCTTCTGCTAAGAAACCACTGCATTCCCGCAATTCTAGCTGCTCTTTTAAACACCTTTAATTTTTTAACCAAAAGAGAGACAATAGCCTGGATCCTTTTATCTCCCTTCTCAATCAAGTACCTCTAAACATCTCTTTATCCCTTATGTGCCAAGAAGGTACAAAATGTTATTACTCCTCTCATGAAATAAGCACTCTTTACAGCTCTTATTGTTTTGTGGTTGGTGTAGCAAATCATATGATTCTCTTGGGCTAAATGGGTTGTAGTAAGCTACTTGAAAAATCCCTGGCTTGCAATCTGTTGGACAAGAGTTTGAGCCCCTCTCAACCTTAATTGTTACTCGTAATGTCTGCATCCTCACCATCCATGTGAATTAGGGATGGAGGTTTTGGAGAGCCTCTAGGGTATTGTCTTGTCCCTTGCTTCTGCCATTCATGAGTAACTTTTAAATGTTTTCTTTTTGTATATTGTAAAGATTCACTAAATGAGTTTGATTTCATTTTATTTGAATGGCAGCGCGAGTCATTCGCTTACAAGGTCGGCCAATAGCTCATCTCATTTTTTTCTCTTATTGGGTGAACGTAGGGATTGGTACCTAATTTCCCCGAATGAGTTTCTTCATCATATACATATCCGTAAGTAGTCGATTTGAAAACAGTTCAGTACAATCTTTAAAATAGATTATTAGAAAGATGATTTTAAATTAGTCTTGAAGATAATTATAAAATGATACCTAAATAAGTTCATTTTGAGTAAAATATATAAATTATCCAAAATTCCCATTTCCCTTTAAATTTTAAAGCATTTTATCCTATTAGATGGATTATCGTCAGTCTAACCCAGGATTACAACATTTTTCCTGACTTGTCAAATTGCAAGGATCTCACAAATTATCATAACAAATTTGACTCTATAAGATGCTGTGTTCCATCAGAACCCTTACCAAATTGTACATTAGAACCACTAGGTAAAATATAAAGAGTTAGCCAATGGTTCAAATCTGGACAGGTTAGGCTAGGATCTCTGCCACCTCCTGAAGGTGTAAGAACCTTCTCTGAATACAGCAAAATTTCCCATATCAAGACAGAATTGCTTAATACCGGTAAAAAAATAACTATGATCTTCCGAGAGTCCAGAAATAAAGTCCCTTATCATCCCCATCAGCTAAATCCACTTGCCTAGTCTTCACTTGGTGCTTCCCTGAATTAAAAGGAACTTTTTCTTAAATATCAGAGTATCTAAAGCACAATGTTGGCCTTGAAACATGATACAAAGGTAATGTGGATCCCTATTATAAAGAATAAAGTCCCTTGCACAATTAACATATATATCAAACATATATCAAAGCCTGAGAAGACTTCTCTGACTAACCTAAGCTAAATAACACACAAATAATTCTAAATTTGAATTCAACATGCATAAAGAAAACAGTTCAACACGGACACTAGCAATGAGTTCACTGATATTGCCATATACCACCAGATAAGTGTAATACAGTACTAGAGGGGTGCAACACAAGTGCACGTAAACAGGAAATTTAATATTTTGAGATGGGCATCGATATTTTAGCTAGTTTCGAGTGGAAAGCCTTATGAACCTCCGGTGAGACTCATAGAAATAAATGAAGTGCCTCACCTGTTGGTGTTCTTATGGAATCTTGAATTTCCTAAACCATAAACAAGCTCTAGCAGGACAAAAAATACTCAACATTAAAATACCTTCTTTTCTTTATTTTTAGCCTAGGGGCTCTAAATTCATGGATCAAAGACGAATCACCGGAAAATGATTTTCATGAAAGGTTAGAATGTTTCCTAAGAAAAAGCTTAATGGGTAGCTGGGTTTATTTAACATTACCATTGTTCCTACCCATATCTGGTTCACTGAGTGGAGTACATACAGTATGTTAATTTCTGAGGCTATGAGGTTATCTCTGGTATTGCATTTAGTTGCCTTTTGCCAGAGGATGAAAATAAAACCCATTTTCTCAAATTTTGAGTATACCCTTAGTTAACAATGTACAGTACCCAAGATGACTTTCTTCACCTTACGTATATATTTATGACTGATAATAAAATATTTATTATTTCCTTTTAGGTGTTGTTGGTTTTCAAAACTATTGTCTCTAATGCTATTTTCAACAAGATAATACTCAGCTTTAATCATTTCTCCATCTTTTCTTTACTCATTTCACTTATGAGCATTCTATTACAACTACTCACTGGGATTTACATAGTAATTCCATTCATTCCAAAAGAATTGTATAAGTACTCACTACTATACGGATAGCGATAAAATTTAAACTTTAGCTTAGATTTAAATTCACCTCTAGTAATAAAAGAACAGTTTAATTTAATACAAAATATAAAATCTTTGGTTTAGAAAAACTAATAATCATAGTTGAAGCTAGTACAGTACAGCCTAGTTCTTGAAAGGCTGATTAAAAATACTATTTTGAAATGAAGAAATATAACTCTTTACTTGTCAGAAAAAATGTGCCCAGAAAACAAAGACAATTGGAAACGTAAATATGGAAGAGCGGTAGTTTCGAAGATGTCCCTGACATTATTGCAATGTACTCATTCTATTTCCTACTAACCTGGTACACAGTATGAGATACAGTGATTATATGACCAGCACCACCAGGATCTAGATATGGAGCAGATACCACAACTTTCCCTGGATTTGCTACTGCATCAAGATACCATGCTTGAGAGCGTGGGTCATATGATCGGTCAAGTAAAGTACCTGGATACATGAGTGTCACCCCTGATGGAGCTGCTGCATACCTATAGCAAAAGAGATTGGAAATCTGTGAAGCAAAATCTTTATCAAAACTAGTCAAATACTACAGAAAAATATTTCAAATCAAGCAGAAAAACACTAAGACCACAATGTATATAAAATATGATAATACTATATATCAAAATTGTGATATTTATTTACAGTTTACAAATCTCTAGATTTAAGTAATAAACTACTCATTAATGGGCTTCCCTTAGTACAATCGAATAAACTTATTTATGAATTTAAGTTTAGGAAGAATTGTTCTCTAGATAAATTTGGTCATGGTAGGGACTAAGATTTCTCCTTCAACTCATCCAACTTATCTACCTGGAAATGGGGGACCAATTGCATCATTAAAATTACAAAAGGAATGCTCTTATTTAATAACTTTCTTCTTCGCCTGCTTGACACCCTCTAATTTTGTTTTGCTTTCCTAAAGGTGCCATTAACATCTAAATACTGTGTACAGGCCACCAAAAATATACTTTATGACTATCTCATGTTCCTCAAACAATTGATTTTTTAAGCAATTGATTGAATAATAAAGTAACTACTGTATATCACAGCTTTTAAGAGTAATATGATATTTAAATTATAAAATAAATTTTTGAATATACTTACCCGGTGAATATATAATAGCTGACGTCTCCGGCGGCTCGACAGAAAAAACACAAAAACTCGCGAGCGATCGCTATGAAGGTTGCGGGTGTGCCCACCAGCGCCAACTATCGGCCAGATACCGCATATACATGTAAACAGCTCCAATTCTTCTCATCCCGCTGGGTCTCTATCGGGGAGGAAGGGGGGGCCTTTAATTTATATATTCACCGGGTAAGTATATTCAAAAATTTATTTTATAATTAAAATATCATTTTTAAATATTTAACTTAGCCGGTGAATATATAATAGCTGATTCACACCCATGGTGGTGGGTAGAGACCAGGATTAATAAAGTTTACAGCGTACATGCTTAGAGTTTTTGACAGTTAAATCATAACAAAACCCAAATATATATATAGGTACCTGGTAAGGAAGTTGACTTAGACGATTACTCTGCCTTGTTAGTCTGTCTTCCTCACGAAGCCCAGCGATCCTCTTAGGATGCTGAAAGACTCCCAGGAGCTGAAGTATCAAGGGCTGCAACCCATACAACAGGACCTCATCAAACCCCTAATCTGGGCGCTCTCAAGAAATGACATTTGACCACCCGCCAAATCAACCAGGATGCGAAAGGCTTCTTAGCCTTCCGTACAACCCAAAAACAAGATTAAAAACATTTCAAGAGACAGATTAAAAGGATATTGGAATTAAGGGAATGTAGTGGTAGAACCCTTACCCACTACTGCACTCGCTGTAACGAATGGACCCAGTGTGTAGCAGTCCTCATAAAGAGTCTGGACATCTTTTAAGTAAAATGACGCGAATACCGACTTGCTTCTCCAAGCGGTCGCGTCCATAATACTTCGCAGAGATCTGTTTTGCTTAAAGGCCACAGAAGTTGCTATAGCTCTTACTTCGTGCGTCTTAACCTTAAGCAAGCAACGCTCTTTTTCACTCAAGTGAGAATGAGCCTCTCGGATTAAAAATCTAATAAAATATGACAAAGCATTCTTTGACATAGGCAATGAAGGCTTTTTAACTGAGCACCACAAAGCCTTAGATCCACCTCGTAAGGATTTAGTCCGAGCTAAATAAAACTTCAGAGCTCTAACTGGACACAGCACTCTTTCAAGCTCGTTGCCTACGATCTCTGACAGGCAAGGTATATCAAATGACTTAGGCCAAGGACGAGAAGGCAGTTCATTTTTGGCCAAGAAAACCAAGCTGAAGTGAACATGTGGCTTTATCTGTAGAAAAGCCGATGTTCCTACTGAAGGCATGGATCTCACTGACCCTTTTAGCCGAAGCCAAGCACACTAAGAAAAGCGTCTTGAGGGTGAGATCCTTCAGGGAGGCTGAATGTAATGGCTCAAACCTGTCGGACATTAGGAACCTTAGGACCACGTCTAAGTTCCATCCAGGAGTTGCCATACGACGCTCCTTAGAGGTCTTGAAGGACTTAAGGAGATCTTGGAGATCTTGATTATTGGACAGATCTAAGCCTCTATGTCTGAACACAGACGCCAACATGCTCCTGTAGCCCTTAATAGTGGACGCTGAGAGGGAGCGAACATTTCTCAGATGAAGGAGAAAGTCTGCAATTTGGGCTACAGAGGTACTGGAAGAGGAAATGGATGATGACTTGCACCAGTCTCTAAAGACTTCCCACTTCGACTGATAGACCTTGATGGTAGATGCTCTCCTAGCTCTCGCAATCGTTCTGGCTGCCTCCTTCGAAAATCCTCTAGCTCTTGAGAGTCTTTCGATAGTCTGAAGGCAGTCAGATGAAGCGCGGGGAGGCTTTGCTGAAGACTCCTTACGTGGCTGCCGTAAGAGATCCATCCTTAAAGGTAGACTCCTTGGAACGTCTACCAGCCATTGAAGTACCTCTGTTACTCACTCTCTCGCGGGCCAGAGTGGAGCAACCAATGTCAACCTGGTCCCTTCGTAAGAGGTGAACTTCTGCAGCACCTTGTCTAGGACCTTGAAAGGTGGAAAGGCATAAACGTCCAGGTGAGACCAGTCCAGCAGGAAAGCGTCTATGTGAGCTGCCTCTGGATCTGGAACTGGAAAGCAGTAAGTCGAGAGCCTCTTTGTCAGAGAGAGTAGCAAAAAGATCTATGGTGGGTAGACCCCATGTCATCCATAGCTTCTCGCACACAGTCTTATGCAACGTCCACTCCATGGAGAAGACTTGTCCTCTTCTGCTGAGGCTGTCCGCCAAGACATTCATTTCTGCACAAATCTCGCCAAAGGAGAGATGTTACTACCTTAAAAGGAGTTCCTTTTGATCCGTGGATCAAAGAACCGAGCCTTCCAGACTGTCCAGTGGAGCTTCCTAACCCAAATCCGCTGCATCTGAAAACAACACATGGTTTGGGTTCTTGATCGCAAGAGAAAGAACTTCTCGAAGTCTGATGTTGCTGTCCCACCAAGTCAGACATGTCTAGACTGAGTTGGAGATTGGGAAAGAGATACTCACTAAGCCCTTCTCCTTGTTCCAATGTTTAGGTGAACTAGGAAAGGGCATAGGTTGAGTCTCCCCAGAGAGTGAACTACTCCAGCGATGAAAGAGTTCCCACGAGGCTAGTTCAAACTCTTACAGAGCAACTGTTTTTCTCTTGCAAGTGAAGGACTTTTAACAGAGCTTGTACCATTCTTGCGGGAGACGAAAAGGGTCGAAAAATCATACACAGTATCTCCATTCCCAAAAAAAGAATAGTCTGGGATGGGATACTGTAAGTTACGACTTTTCTACATTCACTATGAGACCTAGCTCCTTGGTTAGGTCTAATGTCCATTAGAGGCTCTCCAGACAGCGATATAATGACGAACGCCCTGATTAGCCAGTCGTCAAAATAAAGGGAGGCTCTGAATCCTCAAAAAATGTAGAAAGCTTGCTACATTTTGCAAGGGCCTTGTAAAAACAAGAGGAGCAGGAATGAGGTCGGAGTACAGTGCTCGACAGTGGTACATTACTTTTCCGTCCACAAACCTCAGATGTAGTTGAAAGTTTGGATGAATCGGGATGTGGAAGTATGCATCCTGAAGGTCGAGAGAGACCATCCAGTCGCCTTCCATTAATGCTGTCAAGACAGCTTGGTAGACTTCATCGTGAAGTTTGTCTTGACAATGAACACATTGAGCGCACTTGCCTCTTACGTACTCCTGCAGTGAACGTGGCTGCCAGATCATTGGAGCCATCCCTGATAGTCTTGTTCCTGCAGAGAACGTGGCTGTCAGATTATTGGAGCCATCCCTGATAGCCTTGTTTATGCATGACATAATTGTACAGCAAAACTTCAAACGCTCGAAAAAACTCCTAACAGGAGATGGTCTAGCTCTGAAGCCGACCATAAAATCTTGGAGCGTCTCATGGCCAGGCGCCAGGGAGAGTCTATGAGGTTTGAGAAGTCTATCTGGGCAGAGGCAGGAACTCCCAAGCCGAGAACTTCTCCCGTGTCATACCAGACGCTCGCTCTATAAGCCAGTTTAAAAGGAGGGAAAGCAAAGGCTGTCTCCCCCAAACTCCTCCTGGTGATCAACCAGTCGCCTAGCAAACGTAAAGCTCTCTTAGAAGAGCGAGAGAGCACTAGCTTAGAAAACAACGGCTTCGAAGTAGCTAGGCCTAGTGTAAACTCTGACGTTTAGGCGAACGAGGAGCAGCAGTTACAAAATGATCCGAACAAAGATCCTTAAAAATCAGCATGATTTATTTAAAGTCCATAGAGGGCTGAGCAGCTTTAGGCTCCTCTCCGTCTGACAGAGTCCACAAGGGAATATCAGTAGGAGGGGGATCAGCAACTTCCTCATCTTAAGGAACCTCGTCCGACAATTGCCGAGTCTCAAGCAAGGGAGAGACCTGCTGTGGTGGCAATGCTTGACAAGCAGAGTCCACACGCAAAGGAGCATCAGTAGCAGTCAAGGACGATACGTCATGTAACTGCTTAAAGGACTGACCAGCAACAACAACAGGTGCGGGAGGACGCTCGACGTCAACTCGAGACTGCCTTGACTGCCTAGACTGAGCAGTCAAAACAACTCTTGACTGCGGTGCTCGACGCTCAACGTCAAAACAAGTCAACTTCGCTGGTTGGCGAACGTCCTGAACGTCAACAAGAGCAAGCGGCAGCGGCTGAACGTCCACGAGCGGCTGAGAGTCAACACGGGACTGCATCGAGTGAGGCTCTACAAAACGTGATTGACGTGACTTTGTAACGTCAACGTCAACAGGACGAGCAAAGGCTCGTTTGGGCGGCTGACGGCCAGGATCTCGATCAGCTAAGCGGCGAGGATCATCGTGAACCTGCTCAGCAGAATAGTCCTCCATAAGAGAGGCAAGCTTATTCTGCATGTCTTGCAGTACAACCCATTAAGGATCAACGGGAATGGGTGCGGTAAGAGACGAGGGTAACGTCTGTGACTGCAAAACCTTGCCTACACTAAGACTCTCGGAGCCTGTGTTACGCTTCTGTTTAGGCGTCGAGCAGTCTTCCGATGACTGCACAGGGTCAGAACTGTCCCAATGGCTACAACCAGGACGCTGGACCTGTCCTGAAGGGACTGACTTTCGCTTTAAGGATCTCGAAACCTTGCTCCAAGGTTTCTTACGCGATAAGCCTTCGGATGACGAGGAGAAAACCGTCTCGCTCGTCTTATGGTAGGGGCGGTCTTGACGAGACACGCCTGAAACCATAGAGGGAACGTCTGTTCGTTGGTTAAAGCCTCTCGAACCCATAAGTCCTACGACATTACTTCTCCCTGGGGCATGGGAGCTTGCAAGAGGTCTCGGACTAGGCGAACGACAGGCACGAACAGACGAACCCTCTGTCGCAACACTGATAACACTTTGCGCAATTATCACTTTATCACTACAATTTTCTGTTTTTGCACTTACTTCACTGAAATCGAATTTTTCAATAATTTCACATTAGGCATGAATAAAAACTGATTTCTACCTGAAGCACGCAATTCTCCCCTACATCAAAAGGTTATAATTGCGAAATAAGTCGTATAATGTAAGCACATTAATACAAGCAAAAAAACAGTAAACATATATATCGAATAAAACGGAAATATATAAAGTTAAAAGGATCATTGACTGGGGAGGAGACTAAACACTAGTTCATTAAAAACTAAGTTTTCAATCTCTCACCGTACAGTGCCTTGGGACGAGAATAAAAACTAAAAACGTTTTATCCTTTCTCCCCGTACAGAGACTTGGGACGAGAGTAAAAAACTGACTCGAGAACAACGTTACTCGCTTGGGACGAGAATAAAGATCGGAACGTTCTCTCTTCCTCTCTCCCTCTCCGTCTCTCTCTCTCTCTCTCTTGATTTCACACAGAAGAGAAAAGCCCACTTACCCTTCGTCAATAAACAGGTTATTTGACCAAAGGAAAAAACTGAAAGGACTAAGAAATTGAAAATTAACAAGTTCCTTTAAATTAGTATTTAAAACATTTCAGTTTGAAAGAAGAATGAACAAAACGTCAGAATCGATTTACTCTTTCTGCAAAGTGAAACCGTGATTCTCTCTTTCTCTATCGTAACGATAGAGCGCAAACTGCGTAGCATAAATAAACCAAACGTTAGTTCATCTTTGAAACAGCACGAAGACTATTCAAAGAAAATCTTTCATAAAATATCTACTAAAAAATATTCATTTAATAACTCTTACAGAGCAAATGATTTAAACTTAACGAAAATAAAAGTTGAAAGGGCTCAACGTTGTTTAACTTCGGTTTCCAAGTTAGGACCGCCTACTCTCGGATTAGGGGAGGAATAGGTAAGGCCGCATATAAACAAATCATTAAATTTTATCTTGATGTTTATTATAAATGGAAAGCTAATCGAAGAGGCCTAATAAAGGCGGGTGAGATATAAAATATATAGAGGAAAATCTATAATTAACAACAACAATTTATAACGTGATAAGATAATTGCTAAAAGCCTAAAACACACTTCCGTATTAAGGGAAGGGTCGGCCATTTTGAAAAGTCAAAGAAAGTCCAAAAAACAATCCAAAGTAATCAACAATTAAATCTATCCAAAAAAGAGTTCAATAGTTTAAGTTGAAGATAAAACACCTGCACTGCGAAAGCTCAAACCAAAAGGAAGTACTTCACCAAGACTGTTGAAAAACTCCAGGTTAACAGCGAGTAATGGTACGTCTTGTCGATCAGACCGACAGAGAAGAATTGGAGCTGTTTACATGTATATGCGGTATCTGGCCGATAGTTGGCGCTGGTGGGCACACCCGCAACCTTCATAGCGATCGCTCGCGAGTTTTTGTGTTTTTTCTGTCGAGCCGCCGGAGACGTCAGCTATTATATATTCACCGGCTAAGTTAAATATTTAAAAATGTACTATTTCTAAAAACTTTCCCTGATTTTCATATTGCTTCTTCTCCAGAAGCTCTCTTTAATTGACCTTTACCCATAAGATTTTAACATTTAAAATCTTCCTCTTTTCTTTCCCTTCAATAAACACATGCCCTTAATAAAGGAAAGAATATTCTAATGGTAATTGGTAACGGATATGCTATTCACTTCGTCTCTTCAGTTTCTCATTAATGTCGGTTCCAAATGGGCTATCTCCAGATTGTTTAATTGCTACTGCACATTAAGATGCTTTCCCTTGGTTTTCTTAGCTATTACTGCCAGGAGTGTGTATGAGAATTGTTTCTGTGAGTTCATTATCCACATTCCCTTGGTGTATTGTGTCAGGGACAATACCGTGACTTAAGGGGACTGTCCGCTATGGTGTTTGATACAACTTTAAAAAATTGAAAATAGTTTTGTTTCTATGTCTGCAGAAACATATCGTATGTGCTCTCCAGAAGTTTCAGCCAATTATTCTTACAAATAATGAAGATAAAGTGGTCTTTAAATGATGATCTCTTCATTACTGGGTTGTCTGTATGACTGAGTTCGACTGAATTGTCTTTGCCTGTTTATTTTTGCAACAATTTTTTCACTTATATTTCGAAATCTCATATGTCTGGCAGAGATTGAAGGCATTGGTAGAGGGTAGGTGAATGCAAACTACGATTTACAAGAATAGCCTGAGATTCCAAAGACGTATAAAAGTTACGTTGGATGTGTTTGTTTACTTGCAGTTCGTAGGTACAATGTGTTTTCACAATGTCCTCGTGAACTTTATAGCAAGGCCAATGTTACCTAAGGTCAAAGAAAAAACAAAATGTAAGCAGAGAGCAACAAAAAAGAACCAAAAAGAGAGGGAAACATAAAAAAGAAAACAAAGCTGGAACATTCTAACTAAAACTCTGGGAACAATGAAAGGCCGCTGGCAACTCATGACACCCTTACACAAGTGTATTAGTACACTTGGGGAGCCTTCATGTAAGAATATACAATAAAATTACAAAGTAAGGTTATCATAATAATGTTATTTTGATTTTTTTAAGAAGTAACTCAAAAACATAGTTATTCACACTTGGGTACATTTTTCTCGTTTATTCTTCCATTTAAGAGAAAGATATCACTGAAAAGAGGAATAAAAATCCCACAATTTAGTGTGACAGAATTTTGATTTTCCTTTTTCTCTTTTTTCCTGATTATTTTACGTCTAGACGAAGAAAATTAAGAAAAATTCATTAACAAAAAGAAAAAGGAAAATTGAAAATCTGTCACACAAAATTATTCAATTTATAAAGAAGTTTTGATGGTATGATTTTCAATACAATTGGTGTCATATTAGTGGAGAAAAATGTACCTAAAATTTTTTCTAAAATCACGATTTTTGCTAATAAATCAAAGTTTTTGATTAAATGACTTGAAACTTTTATATGATGAAGTTATTATATTTAAAACATATATAGAATTGGTGTATTTTGAATAATTAGATAAAAAAAATGGGGGACATAGCAGATGGTCCCCTTAAAAAACCATTGTGAAAAGTAGTTGCCAAGTAAGTTATCAGTGTAAGTGCTAAAGGTAACTTGCTGGTACTTCAGGGGAAAAGCCAGTGAAGGCTAGGTTAGTCAACTGTAGCAGTGGTAATGACTAACCTCCACCTCTAGACAATTTACATAAATCAACCCACTTTTGATATTGATAAACTTCATAAGCTCTGGACAATGCTAGCTTCCTTCGTTATAGTTCAGAATCCAGAGACTACTCTCTTAAAACAGTAATTCTAATCCTACCCGCCCTGTCGCCAACCTTACCTAACTCACCAGTTTGAATCTAGAGTTTGTAGTGTTTCTTTCAGTAAAGGTTCTGAAAGTTTGCAATGCATTACAGATTTGAAAGTCTCCCAAAGAAACTTAAATTCTTTAATCACTTTAAATCTGTCAACTGATAAAGCTTAGCATGCGGTAATTCCAGTCACTCTTTAAGATAACTATATTAAGAGGCAGAAAGTCAAATGAGTAGTCTGGATCTTAATACCCCTCCACTATCGAAAGTAAACACTTATCAATTATATTGTACAGTATTACATAGGTTGATGGTGGGCATATATTATGATTCCCTTAAATCCTGTTGGGGTGAACAAAGTTTCAACTAAAGTCGATCGTTTACATCATATTTTGTTTGGTAGAGTAGTTAATTCGCATGTAAGCTTAGCCACTAGCTCATCACAGGTTAAATGCAGGTGCTAGTACATATACTAACAAAACAAACCCTATGTACAGTACGCATGAGCAGCATTTCACATGTTCCCTACAGTTGTAAACAAACCGGGAAATCAGTAGATTTTCTCCCAGTTTAACATATGATAAATGAGGATGAAGAGAAAGAAACACAGAAGCAACCTTGAAATTAGGGAATTATATCCTTTTAAAACCATATTCAACCTTATTGCTGAGAAATACCCTACTAAATTGAGTAAGGTTAGTTTGGTAGCTTCTTATTAATCCAAATCTGCAAAAGTACACTCTTTCAAGACTGGTTATATCCCTGTTATAAACTTTGTGTTGGATAGAATTGATATATTTTTATCTCAGATTCAGAAAAGTTAGCAATTCCAGTTACCGTTTAGGCCTGAAGCCTTCAATAACGCAGAGGCATACTAACTTGTATAAGAATCATCTGTTGTATAATATTGTCTTATTTTTTCAATTTAACTTCCAGTCTTGACCTCATCATTGCACCTCATTAATGAAAATTTTTAAATTCATGTTTTGCAAGTTGGTCGACTAAATAGAAGCTTTTTGGGGGGTAATTGAGGAGGGTGTTCTTGAATCCCTTTACTTGGTAGTTTTTAGAGGTGTTTACTGCATTTTAATTATATTTCAAACAGAATTTGTTAGTTTTCTTCAAAGGGAATGCAATGCATTTCAAATAAAACTGTGAGGAGTACAATGTAAAAAGAATGGCTGACGTTAGTTTTCATAGCGGCCAAAAAAGCAAGCCAAGTTAATGATGAGCAAAGAGCATAGTTGCTTTTTGTAGTGTGGATATGATATAACATGCCAATACTCTATTACTTGCAAAGTTAGTGACGAGTGTTTGGATCTTAACTTATTTATATTCCTTAGTAATCACAGCATGCCAGCGAGCCCTCACATGTGGGTGACAAGTCTGAGTTGCCTGCCTGGCTGCTTACAGTAGCCCGACTTCCAGTCGGGTCTAGTGGTCTTAATTAAATAGTGTCCCTTCAGTACAATGGGCCCTACAAAATAAGTTCCTCTCGTAGAGTTTCGCATTCCTTATCTACTTTACATCCTTCTGTAGCTAAATTCTTGCTGTTCTGCATACCCAGTAATTTGACATCTAGCTTGTGATGCAAAAAAACAGAGTACGTAATCTGGATCCTTATATCCCTCCTTTCGTTAAAGTAAGCGCCATTAAGCAACATTCTTTTTATTTTGAGAGATGGCGTTTCAGATTGTAAATACTCTTAAATTTTTATTTACAGTAATTGAATCTATATAAATATTTTTGTTGTTGGTGATGTGTCAGCTAAAGCTGGATAATCAAATCATGTTTCAAGTGACAGAGCATTCCCATTCGCTTGCAAACTTGGCCACTGGCTTATCACAGGGTTACTTTTAGTCAGTTAATTCTGACACAATTACTTACAAGTCTGGCTATAAACAAAGTCGTGAATATTATACAGTGGTGGGTTATTTGTATTCAGTGAAGAAGTCTAATTGAAAATAAGAAAAAGTTTAATTCACAAATAATACCATCGCTATTATTTGAGAGGTGACATTACATAGGTTATGTCTTTCATCCATGGTCCTCCACATAAGTGCAAAACTAACGTGCCAGTTTGAAACAATGAGGCGTAAATTGAGTGCTCCTAGAATCTTATAATAAAACCTTATAAACCTCTACATTTCCCTTTTTTGTTGTTGTCACTTCTCAGCCTGTGTACTCTTTCGTCTGATGGGAAGATTTTCTGATGGCCGGTGTCTATTATCATACCGAGGTATACCACTCTCTGTGATGGAAGCATTGATGACTTTCAAGATTTATCAAGACCCCTAGATCCTGACAAAACTTGAGAACCATGTCTTGGTTATGAAGAAAGGTCATCTCTGAGTCTGCCAGAATGGGCCACTTGTTTCGATATCTCATATCTGAGAAGACGAATGTCACTCTTGTGAGCCCAAGATGACACCTGGGCGAACACCCAAGTGAAGACCCGAGGTGCTGTCGCGAGACCGAAGCTAAAAACCTTGAACTGGTATTTCTTTTCCTTGCGTATGAATCTGAGATACAGTTAGACCTCGTTAATCGTGGTTTCGGTTTTTCGGAAAAAAAAAAAAAATTGAGTTATTGTTTACCCAACATTAAGAATTTGATCTCTAATAGTTGGCAATAGCATTGGGATGGTCAACAACAATGAAATACCTATCAAAAAATTTTCTCATCAAAATTGCAATAAAATTCAAGCTGAGCAATGATTTCAAATAGCCCGCGCTCCTTTACATTGGGATCACTGACCGCCACTATCCTAGCTCTCTCTGTACAGTGTGTATCCATTTACTGTGGTAAGAAATTACTGCTCTATTTGAAATAAACCGGATTTTGATTAAACTGGTGTTTCACTTAACTTTATCCAGTAATAATGGATGTAATATTTACATCTTATTATCGAATTTACAATTAAATACATAGCGGATTATAATCTCATGCATTGTTTACATTCAAATCAGCTGATCAAATCTGCGTAGTCCGTCGTCAACCTACATTCACTTTCACGATATTATCCCACTGATATGACCATTCATTTTCATAGAATTACCTCACTGATGTAACCTATCATGCATATTAATATGATATCTCCTTCACATTAATTATTGTTCTTCACTTATTATTATACTGTATCCTTAATCCTTTTACCAAATCCCTTTCGTACATTTACTTAGCTATCCCACACATACATACAATGTATCGTTCCAACTCTTGATTCTCTTTATTTTTCGCCATTTTATTCATCTTCTCCTTTCTAGCATTCATGTATCATTTTCATCTTATTAATCATTCTAAATGCCTTTCTTATCCCTCATTCCACGTATTCCCATTCCTATTTTTCATTGCTTCTCGCATTTCCCAAGTTCATTGATTTCGCTAATCTATTTGATTTAGCATAGATTTGGCTGAGGAAATGTGCTAACGCAAGGCCCGGGCAATCTGAACGCACGCACGCACGCTATTGCCTCCCCGTCTCGTCTCTTTGTCATATTGTTTCGTCCTTCTCTCTCCCTGGTGTTTCACTTAACTGCATCCAATAATAATGCATGTAATATTCACATTTTAGTATTGTATTTATGATTAAAAACATAGCGAATTATAATCTTATGTACTGATTACATTCAAATCAGCTGATCAACCCTGCCTATTATAGTCTGACATTAAGAGAGAGAGAGAGAGAGAGAGAGAGAGAGAGAGAGAGAGAGAGAGAGAGAGAGAGAGAGAGAGAGAGAGAGAGAGAGAATGATTTGAAGTTTTCTGGCATCTCTCTCTCTCTCTCTCTCTCTCTCTCTCTCTCTCTCTCTCTCTCTCTCTCTCTCTCTCTCACTAAATATTTGATTTCATTTTGGAAGCATCATTGCATTTAAGAAAATTACAATTATTTAAATAGTTAATTGTGCTTTAATAAAACACTTATGTGCTTTTGTTTTAAATTTCGGGTGTATTTTATCAAACTAAGTATTTTGGGTGCCATGATCAGATCAGCTCATATGATCACTTATTTTGGACAACTAGGAATGTTTACATTACTTGCCAAGAGATGATGGTAGTGGTTGTTGTCCAAAACCTCAAAATTTGCAGGTTATCGGTACCTACACTATGGTATACTGTACTGGAAAACAATGATGCAAACATGTTAAAAAAAAAAAAAAAAAAAAAAAAAAAAAAAAAAAAAAAAAAAAACTTAATCCAATAAACTTGAAAGAAAAACCCTTCTAAATCAACACTGCCATTCAAACTATTAAAAAGTGTTTAAAAAATTCAACCATCGTCTTGGAGATAATCTTAGTTGCTTTTGTTTGCACTACAGTACAATACTAGCACAGTAGCACTGTCATCGTCATCCGTTTTGTCTAAATTGGTTGAAATGCTTTTGCTGTATACTTAGAAATCCAAAATAAATTAAATAAAGATGACTTTACATCGTACTTTTGCTAAATATGCCGCCTAAAACCAAATTCATTGTTTAGCTTTTGTTCCATCACCGATCATAATGAACAAACGAACGCATTTACACATCTGTGTATAGGTTAGAAATTCAACAAAAATGAAATAAGAATGATCTAATGCCATGTTTTTCTTAACCCTTTTACCCCCAAAGGACGTACTGGTACGTTTCACAAAAGCCATCCCTTTACCCCCATGGACGTACCGGTACGTCCTTGCAAAAAAATGCTATAAAATTTTTTTTTTCATATTTTTGATAATTTTTTGAGAAAATGAAACCAACCTGACCTCTCTATGACAAAAATTAAGCCTGTTAGAGCAATTTAAAAAAAGTATACTGCAAAATGTGATGGGATAAAAAATAACCCCTTGGGGGTTAAGGGTTGGAAATTTCCAAATAGCCCGGGGGTGAAAGGGTTAAAAATGCCGCCTAAATCAAAATTTTTTGTTTATGTTTAATCGCCAATCATGACGAACAAACGAACGCATTCACACATGCAAGTGATAATCAGTGATACTAGAGTTTTTAGTAAAGATATTATTATAGATAAAGATTATATGTGTCATAAAATATTTGTAACCAAAGTGTAGTACTGTAACAGGTTGGCCTTGAAATTGCCTTACGTCCATTACATGGAGTATATGACAACAACGCTTTTTTTTTAAGGAAATTTTGGGGCCTGCCGTTTACATCTGGTTGTCCTTTACACGGTAATATACGGTATATGTTTTATTAAAGCTCAATTGACTATTCAAATAATCGTAATTTTCTAGAATGAGAGAGAGAGAGAGAGAGAGAGAGAGAGAGAGAGAGAGAGAGAGAGAGAGAGAGAGAGAGAGAGAGAGAGAGAGAGAGAGAGAGAGAGCAGTTGCAAAGTGATCGAATGCACAGATTTTGTTTTTCTAATTAAAAAAATAATTATTATTGGGATATTTAAGTTTTTAGTTTATAAAGTAAGCTGTATTTTTGTTTAAGAACGCATAGATAACATACTGCGCAAGAGACAACACATAAGTTGCGTCATGCTTCTAGAATGGCGACATAGGCTACAGTCGTCTGAACGAAAACACCGGACATTTATAGTAAGTACAGTTAAGTTGTAATGTAGTAATACTACTGTACATATATTACAGTAATATACATTACAGTACCAGTGAATATTAGGTTATAGTACAGTATTACTAGATAGGAATAACTTGCTATACAGAACAGTAAGGAGATGACAACGACTCGGTAAACTTTACCTTAGCACAATAATGCACTGTAACCTTACTGTGTCCAGTACATAGTGTACAGGTGTGCAAATGTTCTGTACACTGTACATATGATTATAAACAGTTGTAGAAACCCAATTAAAACTATTAGGCAGTATTTACTGTGTTGATCATCAGCTCGGGCACCAGCTTGTGGCAAGGGGCAGTGATATTTTAGGTTAGGAGCTAACCCCCCCCCAGTGTAATAAATTATCGCTGCTGTCTCTGTTACCTAACTATCACGATAATCGAGGTCCGACTGTACTTCTTTGAAGACAGATGGATTGGGATCTGGAAGTATGCGTCCTTGAGATCCAGAGTGCACATGAAGTCCCTTGGTCAAACTGCCTAGATGACCGTGTATGCTGTCTCCATCCTCAACGGAGTCTGTTGGACAAACTTGTTCAGAGGAAAGATATTGACGCTAGTCTCTAGCCTCCAGACGGCCTATTCACTAGAAAAATTTGACTGTAAAAGCATGGGAACCCGTCCACGACGTCTTGGAGACCAAGATGACTCTGGGGCGAACACCCTAGTGAAGACCCCGAGGTACTATCGCAAGACCAAAGCAAAGAACATTGAACAAATATTTCTTTTCCTCGTGTGTGAATCTGAGATATTTCTTTGAAGACAGATGGATTAGAATCTGGAAATATGCATCCTTGAGATCCAGTGTGTACATGAAGTCCCTTGGTCAGACTGCCTAGATGACCGTGTCTGCCGTCTCCATCCTGAACGGAGTCTGTTGGACCAACTTGTTCAGAGGAGAGAAATTGATGACTAATCTTCAGCCTCCAGACAACTTTTTCGCTAGAAAAATTCGACTGTATAAGCTTGGAGACCCGTCCACAACCTCTTGGAGAGCGCCCTTCTGTAGCATGGTCTGGATTTCGGCCCGGAGCGCCAGATCCTTTGCAGATCCCCTCGCATAGAAGCTTAAGTGTACTGGATCCCAAGTCAGAGGAGGGAGAGATTTAATGAACAGCATGCGATACTCTATGGAGACCACGTCGATCATCCAGGGATCTGCCCCGTGATGCTGCCACCTCTGCCAGAGGTGCTGCAGGCATCTTCCAGAGAAAAATAGCCCAGAGAAAAATAGCCTAGAGAAAGGGATCCAAGGAAATAAAAAATACCATTAGAGAAGCAATAAAAAATCAAAATAAAATATACTAAGAACAGGAATAACATTAAATTCGATCTTTCAAATATAAACTATAAAAAAACAGGAGAGAGAAATGAAATAGAACAGCGTGCCTGAGTGTCCCCTCAAGCAAGAAAACAATGATTTGATTTTGGAGTGTCCTTCGCCTAGAAGAGCTGCTTATCATAGTTAGTCTCTCTTCTACCCTTACCAAGAGGAAATTAGCCACTGAACAATTAATTCCATGAGTTAACCCCTTGAGCAAAGAAGAATTGTTTGGTAATCTCAGTGTTGTCAGATGTAAGAGGAGAGAGAAGAATGTGGAAAGAATAGGCCAGACTATTCGTGTATGTGTAGACAAAAACAAAATGAGCCGTAACCAGAAAGAGGGATCCAATGTAGTACTGTCTGTCCAGTCAAAGGACCCAATACCTCTCTAGTGGTAGTACCTCAACGTGTGCAGGTGCCAACCTACCTACTACCTACGAAGAGTCGGTGCTCTGGTTCCAGTGTCTCGAGGCACAATCGAAGAGAGCGTGAGCGTGTAGTTGAAAGAGATGGTACAATTCTTCAACAGACAACAGATTACCCAAGACTTGTTACCATCATCAGGCTGGAAGATACTGGTGATGAAGGATTGGGTGAGCTATTATCTGGGGCCTGGCAATCCGGTTGTCTGAAAGGAACACCCTTCCTACCACCGTATCTATGTGCATGCCTGGGTATATCATTGTCTTGTCCGGTGTGATGTTAGGTCCTTTTGATTTGGATTATAGCAAAAAGCAAGAAGCCTGTCTCTATGTTAAGGGAGTTGCCTCTTTGAGTTCGCAAAGACCAACCAATCATCCTGGTGCCTTAGTAACCTGATCCCGTTGGCGTGTGCCCAAACAGACACAAGTGCAAAGACTGTTTGTGAATACCTGAGCTCAGTTACCAGTCCAAAGCACAGAGCTTTGAATTGGTAGAACTTGCTACTTGCAAAAGCAGAGGAACTTTGACTGATGGATGGTGATATGAAAGTAAATGTCTTTTAGATCTATTGATATCGTGAAGTCGTTCCTTCTGATGGCTTGGTTTGTCTTGCTGTGCTCGCCATCTTCATCTTGAATGGTATTTGTTGGACAAATCCGTTTAGAATGGAGAGGTCGATCACCAGTCTCTAGTCCCTTGAAGAAGCCTCGAGGCCCATCTTGGAACTAGTGTACTTGCAGGATACCAGTGTCCAGCATCTTCTAGATCTTTAATGTTAGAATTTGGTCCTCCTGAGAACTTATCCGATAGAATGATAACCCCTTAGGAACTTAAACGGAGGAGGAGAGCCGGTGAACTGTATATGGTACACGTGACAAAGGACATCTACCATCCTTTCCTTTTTAAGCGGGTACAGTCACCTTGTGCAACATCAAGTATCCTTTCCACTCATGACAGTTGGAGGGAGGTTTCTCTCCCTAACAGTATCTGGCTCTTCTTCTACCTCTTCCTCTTCTTTATCTAGCCACAACAAGAACAAAAAGGAAGAGCAGGGTTGAAAGTTCTTCTAGAAGAGGAGGAGAAGGCAGGAGTTGTCACTTTCAACCCACTCCCTGCATTCTTGAGGGCAGATTTTAAAGCCGTCGTTATTGCCTTAGGGATTGTTGTTGATGTGTTGAAGAACACTGCTTGTTGGAAGAAAAATTTCTGGCTGGACCTTCTCCACTTCTCACCCTGTCTTCTGTAAGAAAAGGGGAGCACTTTGGCTCATGAGAGCATTTCACAGTGCCAAAGCTTCTCTTTGGTCGATTTGTTTGGAAAACTTGGGGGCTACAGAATCCTTCCATTTAAGGACCCAGTTCGTCCATTGGTTTGCTGACTGGTGTGCTAGACATGTGACCACCTTTGACCTAGAGAACACCAGGTCTGTCAACTAGTTTTTCTTCTTCGAGTCCGATAGATCCTTATTAGTGGCCAAGTAAGCTAGTGTACCTGACCAATGATCCAACCAGGATGTTGCCTGAAGGGTAGACATGGCTGTAGCCTTCATGTTGGCAGCTCTTAGGCCAAAATATTGTAGACCGAGATGCCAGTGTCTCTCTTGAAATCCCCTGGGAAAGTTGTAAAATACTCCTCCATTGGCTTCTTTGCTGGCATAAAACTGCCTCTGAATAAGGAGTGGAGGAGGCAAGATGTTTGAGGACTAACTCACCTTCAAAGGGGCTGGCTGGCCGGCCGGAATGCCAATATATGGGGGTATAGGAAGAAAAACACAAAATCCTGAAAAAATCCACTGAGCTTCGTATGGCAATAGAGAATGCGAATACGAAATATCTCAAAATTCCTCTTACAGTAATACCTTGAGATATGAGTTTAATGCGTTCCGGGACCAAGCTCGTGTGTCAATTTGCTCGTATCTCAGATGAAATTTTCCCATATAAAATACCTAAAAAAATTAATCCGTTCCCATTGGAAAAAACCCTAAAAACAGTATTTCTGGGCTCCGACCTGTGCCGCCCAGTGAAAGTATACGTCGCTTAAGATTTCAAGGACGCTTGTTCAGCGTGCCAAAGAAAGGCTCAGACAAACGGAGAGTAATCCTGGACCTGTCTCGTTTAAATTCCTTCATTCGTTGCGACAAATTCCATATGCTTACCGTCTCGCAGGTGCGGACCTTACTTCCCCATGGGGCCGTCACCACCTCCATCGATCTTACAGATGCCTACTACTATCACGTTCCAATAGCAAGGCATTTTCGTCCTTTTCTGGGCTTCAAGCTAGGCAAACAAGCCTATGCATTCAAAGTGATGCTATTGGGGCTCAACATAACACCCAGAATCTTCACCAAACTAGCAGAGACAGTAATTCAAGAGCTTCGGACTCAGGGGACACAGGTAGTAGCCTATCTAGACGATTCGCTAATCTGGTCAGACAATGCCCAGATTTCCCGCGTAGCAACGAACAATGAAGGAATTTAAACGAGACAGGTCCAGGATTACTCCCCGTTTGTCTGAGCGTTTCTTTGGCACGCTGAACAAGCGTCCTTGAAATCTTAAGCGACGTATACTCTCGCCCAGAAATAGATTTTTCCTTCGTCAAAATTCCTTAATACAGTGCAAAAACATGTTTTTGATTGTTCTAATTAACATTCTACACTAACAAAATAACAAATACCTATGAACTGGTTATGATGCTCAATGAAATTTAACATTATTATGGAGTTCTTACCTTCGAGACAGACGGTAGCGGCTAACGGCGGTGTGTGCGGAGGAGGAGGAGGGAGAGAGGACAAGGGGGAGAGACTTGATGGCAACACGTTTGGTGCGCAACACTTTTGTAACACTACGTAACATAACCTTAACTTTAAATTTAACTTGAATGAAATTAGCTTACTGTACACACACTTAAAAATAAAATGTTAATCTTACGTTACACTAAACTTAATTCTAATTTTGTTTTCATTTCCCTTTTTTTTACTTTTCTTCTTCAAGCTTGGCTCTTCTTGCATCGCTTTCACTTTTTGACGGCCTTTTTAAAAGGAACTTATCTAGCTTCATCTCCACTGTCATCATACGCTTTTTCTTTTCACTACTCTTGTTTGCACTCGCTTGCTTTGGACCCATTTGCTTGTTTCAATTAATTCTGCACTGATTAACGCAAAATACACGTAAAAAAAGTAAACACTACGGCTGATGCTCGGAGATAACTTTATGCGACAGACATCCGATGGGAAAGACCGAGCGATGCTGTCCTGGTGAGAAGCCTCTCGCACATTCGGCCACCAGGCAGCCGCATAGGGAAATACCTCGTATCTCACGACAAAAATTTGCTAGGAACTCTCCTTGTATCTCAAATTTCTCGTATGTTGGGACACTTGTATCTTAAGGTATTACTTTATTTTCATAGTTACAGGGTAATTAGTAAAAGTAACTCAATAAACCATACAAGAAAATGCAGTATTTCTTCTGTTACCGTAAATTTTTATAATTATTACATTTTAATGTAAAAGAAATTGTGAACAATGGCATCTTTATAACTTCCACGAGTCGTAGATGATGTATTATTGCACCCTTCGCCCTTCAGTCCTACCACAAACCTGAGAAAGTACATGCCTGAGTTTGACCTCTGACATTCACTCATTTTTACATTTGTTTTTCTCGTTTTCGGAAAGAATTTTATCATTTCAAAGAGGAAAAGACAATTCCAACATCTTGCTAACATAAGGAAGATGAAAATTTGCTCTATTAAGAGTTCAGAAGAGGGTAATATTGGAGAGAGAGAGAGAGAGAGAGAGAGAGAGAGAGAGAGAGAGGAGAGAGAGAGAGAGAGAGAGAGAGAGAGAGAGGGGGGGGGGGGCTGCCTTGCCTCAGAGGAGAAAAAAGAAGCAAGATATTGAGCAAAAGGATCTTCATTTATGATTGAATTATGATAAATGGCTCTGTTTTCTTTTATTAATACCCAAAAAAAGAACATAAAATTCATAATAATCATGATTTATTAATATTGTTTTTGTAAAAATACAAAGAAAACCTTCGAACACCAGTATCTCAAAACTATACTTTTTTACCTTCAAATTCAATAGTCTCTCTTAGTTTCAAAGATATAGCATTGAAATTTGGTATATAACTTAGAAACATTATAAAACAATGAAATGAAGCCCTTTTTCCAATTTTTTTTCATATTTTTTTCCCTGATTTTTAGTTTATTTTTTTTCACCATAATGAAAAAATTCATATCTGGCAAAAAATACTTTTAGAAAAAAACTCTTTACATTATTGGAGGTCTATATAGGGTAGTAATCCCAGATCTTAGTAATAATTATCAAGGGATGAGATAGATTTTGAAAAACACTAATTTTCAGGATAAATCACCACGGCGTCGCAAAACCGAAGGGCAGAGGCAAAAATCCTATGCAGTTTGGAAATGTCCTAATTCACCTTATTAAGTGGTATGAATGTCAAAGTCCTGTCATTAAAAATCGGCATTGCCCGGCCGGCCCCCTTAAGGAATTCCTGTGGCCTGAGACCTGAGATTCTATGGTCCTAAGTACTTTTATTACCAACTTAGATCAAGCTAGCTCCAGAATAGGTTTTGCACTCTGCGGAGCACAGAGTCTTTCGATTGACAGATTCCTTCCCTACTTTGGAGTCTGGATTTGTTTTCTTAACTCATTCTCTTACCTTATCAGGGCTAAGACTTTTTCTGAATCTTTGGCTTTGGTTGATGTGGGACCTAAATCCAGTGACTAAGAAACCAGTGTCAATTGATTTCTTCTGTCTTGGGGCTGGAGACATATCACTCTGCTCTGAAGAGGGCTGCTGTCATCTATCTGGCAGAACCCCTTTCCTCACCAGAACCAGAACCTGGGTGGTATTTGTAAGGTTTCCCTTTCCCATAGTTATCCTTTCTCATCCTGGAAATTGACTTAATGTGCTATCCTTGGTCAACAGGGGTGAATCCTGAGCCACTGAAGGGATGGCATGGTCATCCTTTAATAGTCTCAAAGAGCCTAAACTCATGACTTGTTTAGTATAAGAGGGTCATGGGATTGTACCAGCTTTTTTGTGCTCTCTCTCTCTCTCTCTCTCTCTCTCTCTGTGGTTCTTGATTTGTTCGGTACGAGATCTCCTGTGATGTTATAGATCGGGCATTATTAATCATCTGTGCCCTCCTGGGTGTGAGCTTCCAGCAGTCCATGATATGGGGAAGAGTTCCCGGACCTGAGCCCCAGAAGACTCCGGAAACCATTCCCCTACCAGTGAATGCATTCACTTATATTAAGCGAGGGTTGGCGGATTCTCTAGCAACTGGGGCTAGGTAAGAGAGCTTATATGGCGGCATTCCAAAGCACTTCTTATTACCAAAGCACTTCTCTTGAAATTGGTGGTGGTCCAAGGAAGACGGCTCGTAAAACTCAGTCAAAGACAAATGATTGCTTTGTTTCTAACTATCCTGATAGCACGTTGTAATCAGTGTGAGTGTTAGATGGAGCGTGCAATTTATCTACATGCAAGCGCATGTCCTCAGTGGCCCATGAGCATAGTGAAATAATTTCCAATATTGGTGCCTGTTTCCCTTGATGAATATAAAAGGAATTTGACGCTATCTTATGATCGAGTGCTCGTCATAGCACTCACTCAATCCTGGGCATGAGATTACTCTAGTGGTCTTTCCTAATCTTCAGACACAAGACTAGCTTCACTCTTAGCTGCTAGGCTCGAATGGCGTGCACTACTTAGCCACAGCCTGCTTAAAGTCTTGTGCATGTTGAAATGCTAAGGGGCACGTGGTGACAAGAAAAAAGACCAAAATCTTGTGCTCATTTTATAAAAAGAAATCTTGTGAGAATTTATGAACAGGTGAGTATTTTAACTCAGGTGTCCAAGGGTTATCGTGAATAGACAAAATCCCATTCATCAGATTTTGTCTTTTAAGTTATGTTGGCAAGACACAGAATGTATGTAATTCCGAGCATGGAAGGAGATCCCCACACACAAGGGTGGCACAGGCAGATACAACTAGAACGGCCACCCCTCTACACGAGCTGGCAAGATCTAACAGCTGAGACAGCTGTTAGATCTTGGAAGGAGTACCCTCCAAACCCAAAGATAGGCATAAATTCCCTGGGCATCATCACTATGGTCAACATGTTGAAAGGGTTCAAAAGACTGGCTCTGAGGAGTAAGTCCACCTGTTGCTCTAGGGGAAACAGGTTGGGCTTCTGCCTCCCAAGTTTAGATTAAGAATGTCACCCTTCTTTGCATCACCCTCAGAGGGAGCCAACAGTGAAGGGTCAGAAGGCAAGGTACAAGGGGTGGGAGGAAGAGGTTTGACCAGGAGTCATGCTTAGACTTCTCCATTCTCGTGCTGTATACCTTTCACTTCCTACATTATTCACAGAGAGAAACTTGTGAGCAATCATGTCCCCTGCAGATTGGACACAAGGAATGGGGATCAACCGATGACTTGCTCAAGAAGGTTCCACAACTGC
>NC_090728.1:79732648-79895148 GCF_036898095.1 Palaemon carinicauda
CAGAATTGTCAGCCTTATCTAGAGACCCAGGTCATATAGAGTTTCTCTCTTCGGGTGAGGTCCTTCTCTCCCCTAACAAAGTTTTCCTGGCCAAAAATGAGGACCCCCAAAACAGGTGGTCTCCCTGGAAGATTGTTCCACTTCCTCGGGATCCATCCCCGTGTCCAGTTACCACCCTGAAATCCTACTTAAGTAGAACTTCCACCACAACCACAGGACCCTTATTTATTAGAGAACACGGCGGAACTATTACCCTTAAGGGAATCAGACAACAAATTTTTTATTTTATTAAACAAGCTAATCCTGAATCATTCCTACATGTCCATGATATTCGAGCTGTGGCTACCTCAATTAATTTTTTCCACCATATGAAATTTGATGAGCTCTCAAAATATACGGGTTGGAAGTCCCCTAAAGTTTTCAAGCGCCACTACCTGAAACCTTTAGAGGCTCTTAGATTCGCCACAGTAGCTGCAGGGAATATAGTTCCTCCTGAAGGTACCGAGTCCTAATCACCACGTCTTGCTCTATCCTCTTTCCCTCCTGCCTGGCTTACCTATTGTTCCTACCTGTTTTGTTTGCCACACACCCTTATAGCGTATTATTTTATTATTAATTGATCAATTTCACGATTTGTTTTTTATTTCACTTGTTCTTAAATCCCCGAGCTGATTTTATTTTTGTTATGTTAAATCTTTGTTATGGATTTACTTTTGCTTGGTTCTCTCTATCATCCCCTGATGGGATTTTGTACCATGCTCATATTCATATCTATGATTGAATTTTTACCTTTGCATTTTTGATTACCAAGCTGGATTACCACTATTCATATCAGTTGAATTTTACCTACGGGTTTCATTTATCACTGTCATATACATGTTGATCTATTTTTACGGGTTTCCACATCCCTCTTTTTTTATATCAAAACTCATCAGCTATGTTATTTTTGTGTTATTCCATCCTCAGGTAGTTAGCCATATTGGGTCCCCATTCTCTAGTACGATTTCACTGGTTGGAGCCCAGAAAAGGGATTTTGACGTAGGAAAAATCCATTTCTGGGCGAGAGACCCGTGCCGCCCAGTGAACCCACCCATCCCTCCCTAATTGGGCCCCAATCTGGGGTGCTACAAGGAGTGACGTCACTGGCGTGGGATCGCTAGTAGTAGTAGGATGTTGAACGGCACCTCGCTGTTCGGGGATATTGACAGGAGATATCTAAATGGTGCGAGGCCTCTGGTTGTGATTTATTCACGCCCCAGTATTATACTGACACCTTATTAAGGTGAGCGAGCTGGGTTCAACCTAGCATTCCAATACAAATTTTTCTCTGGTAAATTCATAGCAGTTTTTACCTTAGAAATGATGTAAAAGGAGCATTTCACTGGGCGGCACGGGTCTCTCGCCCTGAAATAGATTTTTCCTACGTCAAAATCCCTTTATTGCCAAAACCTATATCTAAGGGAGAAATTTAGATTAGTAAATAAGTTTTGATTCACATTACTTGGTAATCATTTGAAAACAATGATGGTATTCGGACAAAATTAATTCCTACCAATCAGCTATTGGGAAATTTTCCGAGCTAAAAGGGCATCCCGGAGAGTCGGTGCAAATATGCCTCGCTAAAAAAATTGACAATAGTTAAAAGTGCCTTATCTTAATTAATGTGCAACTTTCGTGCATGGAGACAAATGGAATATCAATCTGGGTGTAGAATAAAATTTGTTAAGTGTGAAATCAAAATGCCCCCCAGAAAGCTGTCATGAGAGTGCATGCTACAGATTTTAACTCACGGCCTATAATTAATAAATTTAAATATAATTTCATATTTCAGCTGGCATAGCCCATAACTTTCCTCTTTTCAAAGCTTTTGTCAAGCTTTGAAATGTTTGGGTTTTAAATTACTGGTGATAATAGTTTTATCACTATGGTTATCATGTTTACAGTGAGTGTAATAAATATATAAAGTGAAAGTTATGAAATAAATGGGAAATTAGCCAATCCTTATGGTTAATCTATCATTATGGTTGTTGTAGCATAGCCTGCTTTGAGATTTACCAAGCCATTTAATGAATGGTTAATTATTATTACAGTAGTAAGTGACTGCAAATAGTTTACTGGTTGATAATATTAGACGAATCCCCGAATTAAGTTTAATGTTTTCTTATATTGCTGTGATAGTTCAAACCTTGGTGAAGATAGGTCAGAAGGTGGGAGTTGTCAGGTATATTGGCTATTTGGATCATTGGTCTTGATAGAAGTGTTATAACCTAGTAATGTTCAAAATCAAGATAATTAATTTTGACAAGTGATAACCTATTAATTACTAGGTGGTATTCACACACACAGGAACATATATGAATACTGTACTAAGATTTGTGAAGGGGTTGTTTCTGTCTCACCACCAATGGTCAAGAGTGAGAGGAAGGGCTACCCTAACAGTATTTCCCCTTTATAGGAAATTTTCTCCTCATCCTTCCATCTTCATATTCTGATATAGATTCTGGAGGGGGAGAAAGGTGGTATGATTGAGCCATATATGGTTGGTTAAATCTCTTAGTCAATGCAACCCACACATAAAAATGTTATTTCCAATTTCAAGACTTGGTAGGCTCACATTATTGTATTATTGTTTGCCACAACCTTTGTCTTTGTAAAGAGGAAGTGTAGAAGTCTAGCCTTTCTAACAGAAGACTGACTATTTTAGATAGTTTTGGGCTGGGCCTTTGGGTTATCATCTTCCTGAGAAGGTTTCAGGGGGATATTCCTTCCATTCCTGTGGATTCGACTGTGGATGGACCTGAAGTTACCAGCTTCCAAGGAAGGTTCCAGCTGGGGCTCTTCCTTCTTGTCCTATAGATTCCACTGTGACTAGGCCTTTGGGTTACCAGCTAACTAGGAAGTCTAGTGGGTGCTGGTTCTTACATTCCAAGTACAGTACAGTATTGAAGACCCAGTGGTGGTGGTGGTGGGGAAAGCTTCTGCCTTGGATGTGGAGTGGGTTTTAGAGGAAACCCTTTCCAATTCTGTAAGAATATCAAATTTGAGGAACTTTCGGCATTTCTAGATTCAAAATGGAGATTCAAAGATCTGTTTCTCAGAGCAGCATGTCTCCAGATAACCCTGAATGAGGTACTTCTGATGCCGTATAATTAAACTTTGAATATCACAGAAGAGTCAGTCTCATATGCAGGAGGTTTTCTTATAGTCCACAGTTTGCTTGGTGCTTCTGTGGGTGAAATAAGAGTTCTATGCAAAAAAAAAAATTTCTTTTTGTCAAAAATCGTAGAATTGGTATCAAAGTCAATAAGGGTGCTGCTGAAAGGAGATTTTACCTGGCCCAAAAAGTGTAGTCTCTTTTTGAGGTATATCCAAAAGAGTTTGAGGGATTCACAGAACTGAAAGGGTTTCTTGAAATCTTTCTTCCTAAAAAAAAAGGGGATATTCTGGTATAACACAATCAACTGTGCAACCATTTTCTTTTTGTCTCAGATCATCTTACGACAGCAGAATTCGGTGACTGACAAACTTTTTTCAACCTAGTGCCTGCTGTGGCTTCTTTGAAAATGGGAGCTATAGGAGGATTCCAGATTGTCACCTATGTGATGGTAAATCTACTCTGCAAACCTGTCTACGAGGCATGGCAAACTTTGTCAGAGCAAAGTTCAAGGTGAGGCGCCATGTGAAGGAGGCATTCAATCTTGAAAAGTAGAGGTAGAGAAATTTCTATATAGTGATCCTCCATGTAGATCTCTCTTCCACAAAACCCTAGTGGACAAAACCAAAACCAAAGCCAAAGTTAATGCAGAGGAAATGGAAACTTCACTTCCAGAAAAATTGAGAAAAGGTTTTCAGCCCTTCCTCTTAAAAAAAAAAAAAAAAAAAAAGAAGTTTTCCTTTCACAAAGTTGCAGCCTATAAGAACAAGCAGCAGATAGCCACCTATGCAGTCGTAAAGCTACTGTGGAAGCCTGTCTACAAGGCTTTACAGACTGCTAGAGCAAAGTTTGAGGTGAGGCATGGACCATGTGATGGGGCAATCAATCTGGAGAAGTAGAGGTAGAGAAATTTTTGTATAGTGATCCTCAATGTATAGTGATTGTCACCTATGTGATAGCATATCTACTCTGCAAACCTCTCTTCCCCAAAACCCTAGTGGACAAAACCAAAACCAAAGCCAAAGTTAATGCAGAGGAAATGGAAACTTCACTTGCAGAAAAATGGAGAAAAGGTTTTCAGCCCTTCTTCTTAAAAAAAGAATTTTTCCTTTCACAAAGTTGCAGCCTATACGAAAAAGCAGAAGATAGCCACCTATGCAGTCATAAAGCTACTGTGGAAGCCTATCTACAAGGCTTTACAGACTGCTAGAGCAAAGTTTGAGGTGAGGCATGGACCATGTGCTGGGGGCTATCAATCTGGAAAAGTAAAGGTAGAGAAATTTTTGTATAGTGATCCTTAATGTAAATCTATCTTCCCCAAAGCCAAAGCCAATGCAGAGGTTGGGGTGGCCTGTGTAGTAACATCCCTGACCGATGATCGCCATACTGGGGTTCGAGTCCCACTCAAACTCGTTAGTGTTCCTTTGGTCACTGCAACCTCACCATCCTTGTGAGCTAAGGAGGGGGATTTGCTTAGTCATCACCAGCCATTTACCTGGCCTTCCTAGGTCCTAGCTTGAGTGGAGAGGGGGCTTGGGCACTGATCACATGTACATATGGTCAGTCTCTAGGGTAATGTCCTGCTTGATGGTCAGTCTCTAGGGCAATGTCCTGCTTGATAGGACAATGTAACTTTCGCTTGCCTCACCATTTATAAGCGGTCTTTAAATGGTAATTTCAATTCCAGATAAATGGAAGAAAGGTTTTTGGCCATTCTTTCCTAAAAAAAAGGCTTCCTTTTACAAAGCTGCAGCCTATAAAAACCAGCAGCAGGCTTAAAAGCAACCCGCAAAGGGACCAGTCCCCTTGCCCTATCCCAAGTCTTAGCCTTACCTAAGTTTCCTTGAGAATAACAGGAGCAGCAGCAAAGCTACTCCACCCAAGATGACCCAAGCCCATGGTCAGTCAAACTTTGGTTACAGAGCAAGGAGAGGCCATTAAAGACAATCTAAGGGAAACAGAGGGGGTGGTAAGTCATATAGAGGCAGAGGATCTCATTAATGAGAGGCTTCAGATTGGGGGTCATCTCCATCGTTTTCAGGTATGTTATAACTTTTCTTGATGGGCATAGAGCATAGTTTCCAGAGGTCTCGGTTGGTCAATTTTCATCAGACTAGAACTCTGGAACTCAACTCTAAAAAGGATTCAAAGAAAAAGTGCAAGTTTTTAATATTCCAGGGCAGACTAACCAGTGTACAGAAAAAAAGACTCCTCAGAGAGAGGAGTGATCCTCGATCTGTCTCGTTGAGCTCTACAAACACATCAGGTGGGACATTGAAAATGATGACCATCTTGCATGTCTGGTAATTAATACACCGAGGGGCTTGGACCTGTACTATAGATCTAAAAGATGCTTATTGGTACATCCCTATTGTTCCCAACATCTGACATTACCTAGAATTTCAGCTCAGGAGGGGAGTATATAATATTTAATGCTATTTGTTCTCAATATGACCACCAAGAGTGTTTACAAAGCTAGTAAATGTAGCGGTCAAACTCCTGCAGCTACATCAAGTTCTGATCATAACTTTTTTAGACAACTGGCTGATTTGGGCCGAGACAAAACAATCATGCCTCAAGTACACAAATCAAATCTTGCAGGTTTGTTAGGATCTAAGTTTCCTCATCAACTTTGCAGAAAAATGACTAATTCCAAGAAGGATATTTCAGTGGCTAGTTATTCAATAGAATATTGTGAAAGCCACTTAAAGCCAAACCAAAGCATCTCAGCAAAATTTTTTAAGATAGGAAAATTCTTTCTTTCAAACTGCTTCTCAACCAGACAGCAACTAGAGAAGATTTTAGGCTATCTCCAGTTTGCCTCAAAGGTCAACCCAGTGTTAAAGACAAGAATCTCAATTAGGTGTGGAGAAAAGCATCAAGGAAGGGGTTTCAAGACTGAAGCCAACAGTTGCAAATGAATTTTCAGGCCATGGACGACATTAAAGGCCTTTTCCATGTCGGTCCCATTGGTCCATCCCTCAATCTCCATGATTCTTCATACACACACATCCCGGTCGGGTTGGGGAAGTCATTCAAAGGTGACCTACTGTATGTGTTTCGGAAATGGTCCCCTCAGTTTGCAGAATTTCACATGAATGTGTTGGAACTGTACGGTCGTCTCCCTGGCATTGAAGAGACTCAATCCAAGAAAGAACTTCTATACAAAGATTTTCAGATAACCAAGAAGCTGTCTGTTGCCTCAGAAAGAGGGAGTATCCTGTTTGAGAATTCTCAACTCAGTGCTCTTCCCATTATGAAGTTCTTTCAGGTATGAGATGTGTTCCTCTCACCATTCCATCTGCCTAGTTCTCTCAATGTAGTGGTGGATGCCCTATCCAAACAGATAGTCATGCATATGGAATAAACCTTGGAGTAGAGTTCTTTTCAGGAGATTCTAGAGTTAGTTTCAAATTTCCAATAAACCTATTTGCAACAAAAGAGGGCTGCTTTACATTTTGGCTCTAGAGTTGGAAGATAGTAACCTCTGCCTGGTATCTACTTTATAACTATACTTGCAAAGATCCATGTACTCAGAAGGCAGCTTGTTTCCAAATACCACTGCTAACAACTCTCTATACATAGCCCCTGAATGTGGACTCTCAAGCAGAGACAGGAAATACAGTAATACCTTGACAAGCAAGCATCCCAACATACGAGCAAACTGAGATACAAGCAAGACGCCGAGCAAATTTTTGCATAGAGATATGAGCACAAACTTGAGATACGAATACGCTTACAGATGCTGACACTAGGTAGCCGAGCGCGTGGGAGCTGCTCTCGAGGTCCGCATCGCTCGTTCATTTCTCAAGATCTACAACTACTGAACACATCTCCGAGCATCGCCTGTATTGTTTGCATTAGAGTGCTGTATTTACGTGGTTTTAACGTTAATTTGTAGACAATTAACTTAATAAGTCACGGTTTCAAAGCAAGTGAGTGGAAACATTGACAGTGATAAGAAAAAGTGAATGATGATGATAGAGATAAAGCGTGAAATTATAAAAAAACATGAGAGTGGTGTATGCGTGACTGAGCTGGCCCACCATTACGAAAAGAGTTAATTGACAATATGTACCATCCTCAAACAGAAGGATGCTATAAAGAGCAAGAAGCCTTCCAAAGGCCTAAGAATTCTGTCGAAGCTACAGACTAATGTAAATAACGAGATGGAAAAGCCTTTGTTGCTGTGGATAAAAAAAAAAAAACAGACGGCATGAGATAGCGTGACCGAGACGATCATCTGTCAGAAGGACAGCGCAATATACGAAGACTTGAAACAAAGGGAAGCTGAGAGTGGAGAGACATCAACGACACTGGAGACTTTCAAAGCCAGTCGTAGCTGGTTCAATAATTTTAAGAAACAAACTGAGATCCACTCGGTTGTGAGGCATATCAAAGCTGTGAGTTCCGACGTGAAAGCCGAGGAGGAGTACATGGAACGATTTGCCTCACTTGTTCCTGAAGAAGATTATATTGCCCAAAAAGTCTTCAACTGCGATGGAACTGGCCTTTTCTGGAAGAAGATACCCAGGAGGACATTCATCATGACAGAGAAGAAATTGCTGGGCCATAAATCCAAGAAGGATAGATTGATTCTAGCCTTGTGTCCTAATGCCAACGGTGACTACAAGATCAAGCCACTGCTGGTATACCACTCCAAAAACCTACGTGCTTTAAAGAGCCACAAGTCATGTGGCAAGCAAATTCAAAGGCTTGGGTTATAAGACAATTTTTCAGAATGGGTGAATCTGTGTTTTGGTCTGGTAGTCAAGAAGTATTTATTGGAGAAAAACCTGTCGTTAAAATGTGTTCTCATCCCCTGGTCACCCTCCTGGTCTTGAAGATGACATTCTGGATGAATTCAAGCTTGTCAAGGTCCTTTATGTCCCGCCCAACACCACACCCCTCCAACAGCCCTTGGGCCAACAGGTCATTTCAAACTTCAAGAAACTGTACACAAAGCATTTGTTCAAGAAATGCTTTGATGTCATAGACAACACCAACCTCACCCTTCGTAAATTTTGAAAGGACCATTTCAATATTATTCATTATTTGAAAATTATTGATGAAGCCAGGCAGGGTGTAACGCGATGAACCTTATATTCAGCTTGGAAAAAATTGTGTCCAGATTCCGTAGCTGAGAGGGACTTTGAAGGGTTCATTACGCCGCAGCCTGACCTCAAAACCCATTATGTTGGAAGGGATCGTGTCTCTTGGCTGGAGGTAGATAAGGCAGATGTCAACGACCTTGTCGATGAGCACCAAGAAGAGCTCACAACAGAGGAATTAATTGAGCTCCAAACGATGCAACATATGGAAGTGTTGCAAGAGCTCAGCGTCGAGGAGGTGGTGGAACAGGATGGACCTCCTTTCTTCGAAGGAGATTAAGGAAGTGTTGGCTAAGTGGCAAGATGTGTCTGATTTTGTTGAAAAGAGACACCCTGATAAATTGTATTGTGGTTGTGCTTCAGCTCTTTTCAACACCTGCCTATCATTTCCGCAAAATTTTGAAATTTTGAAAGGGAGACAGAAACAAACCTCCTTGAATTGATTTTTTTTTAAAGGCCTGCTACAAGTGAAAGTGAGGCAAAAAGAGCTATGACATTTGAGGGACAGTACAAAAAAAAATAGCAAATAAGATAAGTAAGATTAAAATTTCTTATAAAATTAAGTAAGCTAATTTTATTCAAGTTAATTTAATGTTTAAGTGTTACGATACATAGTGTAAGCATCAGTATAAATACTATGTGTGTACTGTCCAATTCTCTCCCTCCCTTCCTCCCTCCCTCTTCCTCCCCACAAACCGCCGTTAGCCGTTACCGTCTGTCTCGAAAGTAATAACTCCATGATAAAGCCACACTTTATTATAGATCCCAGTCCAATAATCATTTATGTCATTTTGTGAGTGTACTTTAAGTATTGAAGCATTTAAAAGCATGTTTTTCCATTGTTATACTGATTTGGGTGTTATTAAGATTTAAGAGGGTGGGAACGGATTAATTATTTTAGTTACTTCATATGGGAAAATTCGATTTGTGATATGAGTGCATTGACATACGAGCCCGGTCCTGGAGCGCATTCTGTTTGTATGTCAAGGTATTATTGTACTTTGAATATGGATTGGAACAGATGGACATCTATCTATTCGTTTCTTCCAACGAGTTTGATTTAGATGGCTTTGAATATCCTTCGGAAATTTTCACGGACAGCTGTGCCGATAACTCAACTTTGTCTGACCAGACAATGGCATCTAATGCTTCAGCATCTGAGACCAAGTCTACACCCTCTTCACTCTTCACAGCTGTATCAGGAAGTAGGAAGTCAGATTATCTTTGTTTCCTCCTTCCTGGCCCAGAACCTTCATGCTTGAATTTTCTCTCCTGTATTTATGAGAAGGATTTCTCTGCTAACAACTTGACTATTTGATGAGTTTCAAGAAGTATTCATCCACAAGACAACACCAGTCACCTTGTCATATAACCTCGGACTTCTTGGCTTCCTTTCGGGTCCAAATCTTTGAGAATACGAAGCTCAAGTCATCAACTATCCTATCAAGTAAATTGGCAATGACAGAACTTGTCAAGCATGCTTTTGACATGGATCTAAACTCTGACATGTTTCATAAAATCCCTCGATCTTTTGCTATGCATAGACCATCTCCACCAATTCCTTTTGTATCTTGGTCTTGTCTCGGGATAGGGTTCTTGAGTTTAAAGAAGTTTTGAAAAAGCCATATCTTTAATAGCTTTAGCCTAAGGAGAAAGAATCAATGAATTTTGGCCTTTTAAAGGGATCAGTTCATTACAATAATTTCATGTCGGTTCAAATCCTGGCCCTGCTCTTTCTAGCCAAAAACCAAAAGCCTCTTCAGAGACGAGATCCGATTTATATTTCGGCTTGGAGTCGAGAGATAGCAACCTCTGCCTGATGTCTACCTTAAAACTATACTTACAGAGATCCACCAACTCAGAATGTACTTTGTTTTCAAACATCCATGCCAGCAAGTTCCTCTTAACAGTGGCTATCCAAATTTTGATGACTTCCCTAATTAAAATAGCTGATCCTGTCTCATCTGTAAAACCTGCAATTTGAGAGAAATTGCTTCATTATTAGCATTTTTTACTAATATGTAATTTCAGAATATCCAGAGCTTTAAGGCTTAGTCTCGGCAAATGGTGTTCATTAAAAACTATCTGAATGAAATCCAAACCATTCATGGGTGGTACTTAGCACATTTGTGATCCCTACAGAGAAACTGTAGTCCAGAGAGGACAAAGTCAATCAGGTCCTTCTGGAGGAGCAGAATAACAGGCATTCGGTATTCTTCAGGAATCCCTTATGAGGTAAGAGTCTGACTTGTGAGTCTTACTTATTCATGGAAGCATGTGGAAGTGTTGTTTGTCCAACTTGGTAAAAGACGGATGTCCGTAACGGTGCAAGTCTATCTATTACTCTGGTACTACTTCTAGGAGACCACACAACATATTAACCCCAAAAAGTGATTTTGAAGGAAGGGAAAACCTATTTTTGAGGAGGTGTTCTTTGCTTTCCAGGACCCTTCCTCCACCCAAGCATTGCACAAGGGAGTGGGGTAATAGTTTTTCACTTGGGAGCTAAAAGATGTCAGTTGAGCACAATGTGAAGTGCTTATAGCATTGTCTCCAACTGGGAAGAAGGTTCCTTTCCATGAGGTGAAGACGCAATAATGACGTCACCCATAGCAAACGAGTTTCAACATCAGAGGTGCTGTGATAAGTTCTATCTAGCCAATCCTCGAGGGTCTCCTTTATACACTCTGAATCCATGTTTTGCACATTGATATACTGGCCTTAGAGCAAGGGAGACCATATTTCTTTGGCATTTATGTTGCATTGAATTCCCTGTTATACCTTTTCACAGTTAAGTCCTTGGAGACCACAAAGTACCTCCCAAAATATAAGTTTTTTATTCATCAAAATCCATTTCTAATAAAGTACTTTTATCTTCAACCCTTCTCTTTATCCTCTTCTCACTTAAATCCTTATTTCCCCATACAGTTAACTCTTTATCTGCGTGTTTGGAATTCACAAGTGTCTTGTAACCAGAAAACACTAAATATCATACCAAATTTCTTAAGCAGGTGAAGTCAAAAAGTGAAATTCAGCATTAGAAATTGGCAAAAAATACTGTACAGTATAAAAATTTACCAAAGAACATGAGTCAAGACATGAAATTTAGTTTTAAATTGCCAAATAAACCGTAAAGTCAAAATGTGAAATTTAGTGTTGGGCACTTATGTCACCAGTTGCTCAATTGCGTTGACAACAGAGAGACCATTTCATCGACGCCAAACACAATGACGCTAAAATTAAAAAAGCTTCGCAATGACGTTGGCACAAATATATTGTCGCAAATAAAATTTTGCACCATTTTCCCCTTAAAGTCAAGTTTTCTGTGAAATTATCTAATTATCTTGCTTTAGTACCAACTGGGATGAAGGTAACTTTCTATGAGGTGATAACGTAGTGATGATGTCACCCATAGCAGACAAGTTTCAACATTAGAAGTGGGGTGATAAGTTCTATCTAGCCAGAACTCGAGGGTCTTCATTATATGCATACTTAACCTGTGTTAATGGCTGATGGGGCACAAACTAACTATATTTGTTTTGTTGCAAGTAAAATGTGTCCCAAAGAAAGAAGGTATTATGGAATGGCAGTACTGTGCCATTAGCTCCTATGTTAAAACCTCAAATATAAGGTTCTGTATGGGACTACAGGTAAGGTACCATGAATATATTAACCATTGCCCAATTTTCATCTGTATTATTTATTCTAATACTAAAGAAGACTACAATACAGTACTGAATTTACACAATAGTAAAGAAACAGGAGAAGAGCAAGATCTCAGTGTATAGCTAACAAGCACCACACTCTCTGCAAGCTGAGGCACACATGAGATTACCATGTAGAAGGAACTCTGAGCCCTCTAGTTTACCGAGTAATGCAATGATATATCCTTTATCTAGACATTAAGAATTCGTAAATTAAGAAACTTTTACGGTATGCTGATACATACTTTACATAAAATATATCAAGTAGAATAATGTCACAACACATGAGAAGATTGTTCTTATCCTATTTAGAAAAATTAGTTTTTGCTAAAACTACTGTACTACTTACCAAGAGTAGCCATTTGATTAAAATGCCGACATACACGAGCTTCACTTGGAGAGAGAAGGTCCAGTCGATGAAAAAGGGCAGAGGGTGGCAAAGGTGGGACATTTCTACTCAACCTTTTGAGAGGCATACCTGAATTACGCCATACAACCACAAACACCCAGCCAGATGATAAGGAACGACGCCACCAAAAATGAAGTTCACTCTGTGCATGAAATACAATAGTGGGTAATTGAGACAGTAATATGTTTTTTCTTATCAATATATTGTACATATAAATATCTAATTCTAAGCTGCCAAGTAACTTATGTTATAAACTAGTGGAAAGACTAATATCTTTACAGCAGAAAAATCTCTGCTTGCACAGTTAATAATACATTTTCTAGTTTTCACATTTCCAAATCAAAATCTAAAATAAAAATTAAATCTTAGTCAACAATTACCTTAACGTAAATAGTGAAATATTGTAGTAATAATGAAAGTATGAACTATCTTATACTATAAAAGATCATTAGTACAACCTATTAGAAAATACCTTTTCTATTGCTTAGTTAAAGAAAAATACACACACCAAACTCTAAGAGACTAGTCAAACATTTGCTGTGTACACCACATTGCCTTAAAACTGCCCTTAATCGAACATTTTCCCATTAATCCACGTACAGGTATTGTACTTTTCATCAACTAATAAATAATCAATAAAATATCAATCAATTTGTATCAATTATTTGCATGATTATAATTACTAAAAGCTCTAAAAAATTACTGAATGCAATGAAAATAGTCATTATGAAAAAATACTATTAAGGAATATATGTATATTGTAAATCATTTACAAGAGCTTGGCTTATTACTATTTGTTATAAAAAGACTGTACTGTATGCTTGTTACAGAAAATTTAAAACTTGGGTATTTAGACCTAATTCATTACATGCAAAATCTTGATAACAGTCATCATAAATTTCATCTAAATTTATTTTTAGACCTGGTTAATTATAAGCCCCTTAAATACATTTATCAAAATTTTTAGTGACTTTGTAGAGAATAGTTTTAATGGCTGTTTTAATAAGTCTCCTGCTATTATATTTGGTAACTCTATTTGCAGCCTTTGTCAGTAACAGGATTGTTACCATTAGTGTTCCCAACTCATGCAAAACAAAATGTCTGTTAGCCATAAAAGATATACATACATTGAATTAGTTAAGCTGTGTGGTCACTGTGGCAAGGCCTATACTCCAGCAGGAAAGACTTTAATGACGGACTGATCTTATATAATTATCAAGTTTCAAGATTCACAGTGTCTTAGTATTATTATATTTAACAAGGACTTTCAGACACCACAAACCTTTGCAATGGTAGAGTGATAACTTCCTCATACAAAAAGTTCCTTATACAGATCTAGATTTCTCCTACCATCTAATATGTAGCCAATTACTAGGCCCACCTTTGGTAGATGTTTCGTAAAAATCAATCCTGACAAAAAAGCTAACAATGAAAAAGGGAAAAATAAAATCTGAAATCTTTCTTAGCAAGTTCACAGGTTTAATTGCCTTATCGTGAACCACAAGTTTTAATTTTCAAGGGAGGAAAATACTCTGCCTCCAGCTCTTCATGAGTTTATTCCTAATCCTCTTAACTTGACTAGAAACATAATTTCTAGCCATTCCTCCAGAGAGGCAAGGGTAATACACTGCAACTCTGGTAAAGTTAGATCCTGATGGCTTAGTTGATAAACGGGAGTTGAGGAAACTGGAAATACATCTTCTGTCTTGACCCCTTTCTTCTTTTACTGGAATTCCAATAGATTCGACATTATTCATGGCACTAATTTGTATTCTTTAATATTTGAAATACACAATTTGTTACCATAAAATAAAAAGTCATCTACCAGAGCATTAAGACCACCTTAACAGCTGGTGCCCCAACCTATGATTCAACTACAGTATAAGCTTGAGAATTAATGATACCATTGTCCAGTAAGAACCTTTCAGTGCAGTATAATATGGACAAACTATGGACACTACAGGTAGAGTCAAATAAAAATATTTTCAGATGAAATCCTTGCAACTATTTTCAAAGAGGGGAAGTGAAAAAATCACAACAGAATATTAGCCTTAAAATAATTTACTTCTGAAGGAAGGAAAAAAAGACAAAACTGCCTTACGCTCCTAAAGCCCACCTGAAAAGTTAGTACTTGCAGTTTATTATCCATTTAGATGGAGTCAATGTTAATAGGTAAACATCTACACTGTAAAATCTGTAAGTGAAAAGTTTTCCAAAGATTTAGAATTTGAACCTTCTAAATATTGTGAAACCCCATCGAGTTCTGAAAAATAGACCTGATTACTGGAAGCCTTTTAATACTGACAGGCTTAAAGACATCAATTATATGTAAAAATGAAACAAATCTAATTCCAGATGCTTCAGTAACAAATCAAGCATTGATCTATAGCCAATAAAGGCTGATAGGATTTTTTTTTCATAAAAGCAAACCTTGAAAATTTTTAACAATAAAAACATAGCTAGTTCTAGTTATTGATATATTCTTAGACTGACACCAATAAAAAAAGTACCAGTGTCTTTGATACAAAATAATAGTAGACTGTCTTTTACAGCCTATAAAGGACACTCTTGAGGGTTGCAAATATCCTAGGTTTGAGAAAGCAATCAAAAGTCCCCAGGAGATTAGATGTAAAATGGATGGATTTGGATGAACCACCTTTGAAAATGGTTATATGAGCAGATTGACTGGTACAACAACTTTCTTGGACACCCTTAAAATAAATGGCATAGATCTGCAGACCATTTCCCTTGAAATAAAGGGCTATAGAAAGGGCTATTTGAGACATGAGGTTCACAGAGAGCCTGAACTTGTTTCACACCGGCTAGACAATGGTAAAAATAGAGAATGTGTAAATATCTAAATTTTTCCTTTACATAACCAGGTATCTACCTTTTATGCTAAGGGATCCAGAACAAGAGAACAACACACCTTTATAATTGTTTTGCCAAAAGCATCCAAGTATTCACAAGACCAAATATTGTTTAACTTTATTGACTGGACAAGAAGCATTGTTTTTAACGTGGTAGGATCATTGACTGGTGAAGTTGCAAACATTATGACGTATGCACAACCTCACCATTTCCAGATTTCTAGACATACTGACGAATGTAGCACTCATTCGCTAGGAAGCACTAAACTCTAGCTGCTTAGCTGAACTTTCCATTCATACTAAGAATTTTAATTTGATCTTAAAACATACTTTTCCAAGAGGTACCATGGGCCCTATGCACTCCTCACAAGATTTCTAAAGAAAAATGTTATTTTTATAATAAAATAAATTTTTGAATATACTTACCCGGTGATTATATAAGCTGCAACTCTGTTGCTCGACAGAAAACTCTACGTTAAAAATCCGCCAGCGATCGCTATGCAGGTAGGGGGTGTACTTCAACAGCGCCATCTGTCGTGCAGGTACTCAGTACTCAATGTAAACAAAGAACTCAATTTTCTCCTCGGTCCACTGCGTCTCTATTGGGGAGGAAGGGAGGGTCCTTTAATATATAATCACCGGGTAAGTATATTCAAAAATTTATTTTATTATAAAAATAACATTTTTCAATATTTAACTTAGCCGGTGATTATATAAGCTGATTCACACCCAGGGGGGTGGGTAGAGACCAGCAATAAATGTTTACATTATTATGAGCTAAGGATTTTTTATTTCATTTTAGCAATTATCAAAATAACAAACTTAAAATAAATAAGTACCTGGTAAGGAAGTCGACTTGAACAATTACTCTGCCTTTTTAAGTACGTCTTCCTTACGGAGCCTCGCGATCCTCTTAGGATGCTGAGCGACCCCTAGGAGCTGAAGTATCAAGGGTTGCAACCCATACAACAGGACCTCATCAAAACCTCTAATCTAGGCGCTTCTCAAGAAATGACTTTGACCACCCGCCAAATCAAGTAGGATGCGAAAGGCTTCTTAGCCTTCCGGACAACCCAAAAACAATAATAAAACATTTCAAGAGAAAGATTAAAAAGGTTATGGAATTAGGGAATTGTAGTGGTTGAGCCCTCACCCACTACTACACTCGTTGCTACGAATGGTCCCAGAGTGTAGCAGTTCTCGTAAAGAGACTGGACATTCTTAAGATAAAAAGACGCGAACACTGACTTGCTTTTCCAATAGGTTGCGTCGATTATACTTTGCAGAGATCTATTTTGTTTAAAGGCCACGGAAGTTGCGACAGCTCTAACTTCTTGTGTCCTTACCTTCAGCAAAGCTTGGTCTCCCTCATTCAGATGGGAATGAGCTTCTCGTATTAACAGTCTGATAAAATAGGATAAAGCATTCTTTGACATAGGCAAAGATGGTTTCTTAACTGAACACCATAAAGCTTCAGACGGGCCTCGTAAAGGTTTAGTTCGTTTTAAATAGAACTTAAGAGCTCTTACAGGGCATAAGACTCTTTCTAGTTCATTTCCAACCATACGATAAGTTTGGAATATCGAACGATATTGGCCAAGGCCGAGAAGGCAGCTCGTTTTGGCTAGAAAACCAAGTTGTAGAACATGTAGCCGTTTCGGATGAGAATCCGATGTTCTTGCTGAAGGCATGAATCTCACTGACTCTTTTAGCTGTGGCTAAGCATACCAGGAAAAGAGTCTTTAAGGTGAGATCTTTCAGGGAGGGTGATTGTAGCGGTTCGAACCTGTCTGACATAAGGAATCTTAGTACCACGTCTAAATTCCAACCAGGTGTAACCAAACGACGCTCCTTCGTGGTCTCAAAAGACTTAAGGAGGTCCTGTAGATCTTTATTGTTGGAAAGATCTAAGCCTCTGTGACAGAAGACTGATGCCAACATGCTTCTGTAACCCTTGATAGTGGGAGCTGAAAGAGATCGTTCTTTCCTCAGATATAAGAGGAAGTCAGCTATTTGAGTTACAGAGGTACTGGTCGAGGATACGGATACTGACTTGCACCAGTTTCGGAAGATTTCCCACTTCGATTGGTAGACTCTAAGGGTGGATGTTCTCCTTGCTCTAGCAATCGCTCTGGCTGCCTCCTTCGAAAAGCCTCTAGCTCTCGAGAGTCTTTCGATAGTCTGAAGGCAGTCAGACGAAGAGCGTGGAGGCCTTGGTGTACCTTCTTTACGTGTGGCTGACGTAGAAGGTCCACCCTTAGGGGAAGTGTTCTGGGAACGTCTACTAGCCATCGAAGTACCTCGGTGAACCATTCTCTCGCGGGCCAGAGGGAAGCAACTAGCGTCAACCTTGTCCCTTCGTGAGAGGCGAACTTCTGCAGTACCTTGTTGACAATCTTGAACGGAGGGAATGCATATAGATCTAGATGTGACCAATCTAGGAGAAAGGCATCTATATGAACTGCTGCTGGGTCCGGGATTGGTGAGCAAAATATTGGGAGCCTCTTGGTCATCGAGGTTGCGAAGAGATCTATGGTTGGCTGGCCCCAGGTGGCCCAAAGTCTCTTGCATACATCCTTGTGGAGGGTCCATTCTGTTGGAATTATTTGTCCCTTCCGACTGAGACAATCTGCCATGACATTCAAGTTGCCTTGGATGAACCTCGTTACTAGTGATATGTCTAGACCTTTTGACCAGGTGAGGAGGTCCCTTGCGATCTCGTACAACATCAGAGAGTAGGTCCCTCCTTGCTTGGAGATGTACGCCAAAGCCGTGGTGTTGTCCGAGTTCACCTCCACCACTTTGCCTTGAAGGAGAGACCTGAAGCTTTTCCAGGCCAGACGTACTGCCAGTAGCTCCTTGCAGTTGAAATGCATTGTCCTTTGACTCGAGTTCCATAATCCCGAGCATTCCCGACCGTCTAATGTCGCACCCCAGCCTACGTCCGATGCGTCCGAGAAGAGAACGTGGTTGGGAGTCTGAACAGTCAGGGGAAGACCCTCTCTTAGGTTGATATAGTCCTTTCACCAAGTCAGACAAGACTTTATCTTTTCGGAAACCGGGATCGAGACCGCTTCTAGCGTCTTGTCCTTTTTCCAGTGAAAAGCTAGATGGTATAGAAGAGGACGGAGGTGTAGTCTTCCTAGTGACACAAATTGATCCACGGATGACAGCGTCCCTACCAGACTCATCCACAGCCTGACTGAGCAGCGTTCCTTCTTCAGCATCTTCTGGATGGATAGCAGGGCTGGGGGCTGATCGTCTTGTTCAGCAACGTCCTCATCAGAGGGTTCCTCATCCGAAACTGATGAGGAAACGGCAACGGAGTGGGCAACGTCTGACTCGCTGAATCCGGTCGCACTGGTGGATGCGTGACGGAGCCGGACGCAAAATCATGGAACTGCTGCACAGTCTGTGAACTGTCAACAACCATGGGTGCGCGAGGAAGTACAGCGTCAACCCGAAACTGTCTAGACCGTCTGGGTTGTGCAGTCAACACCCTACCGGGTTGCTGAGGTTGACGCACTGCGTCACAACAAGTCACCTCTGCTGGTTGTTGAACGTCCTGAACGTCAACAACCACCTCCGAGCGTCGCTTAACGTCAACGTGCGGCTGGCAACCCACACTGGGTCGCATCGGTGGAGGAACCACCTCAACTGGCAGACGCGAGTAGGTTACCTCAGCGTCAACAGGGCGCACAACCGACCGGTTGGAAGGTTGTTGGCCAGAAGGTTCTTCTCCGCATTTAAGTCCTCTATCAAGGACGCAAGCTTGGACTGCATGTCTTGCAGCAAAGCCCATTTAGGGTCTACGGGAGCAGGTGTGGCAACAGACGGGGTTAGCGACTGAGGCGGAACCGTTTACCATCCCTGAAAGCCTTGTTATGCGTGACATAATAGTACAGCAAAACTTCAAAGGCTCGACAACAGCTGAGAAGTTGACCTGTAAACAACTTGGAGGGTCTCCTGGCTAGGCGCCAGGGAGAGTCTACCAGAATTGAGAAGTCTATCTGGGCAGAGGCATGAACTCCCAAGCCGAGAACTTCTCTCGTGTCATATCAGACTCTCGCTCTATAAACCAGTTTAAAAGAAGGGAAAGCAAAGGCTGTATCCCCCAAACTCCTCCTGGTGAAAAAACCAGTCGCCTAGCCAACGTAACGCTCTCTAGGAGAGCGAGAGAGCACTAGCTTAAAAACAACGGCTTCGAAGTAGCTAGGCCTAGTGTAAGTTCTGACGTTTAGGCGAACGAGGAGCAGCAGTTACAAGATCCGGACGAAGATCCTTAAAAAAAATCATCATGATTTAATTAAAGTCCATAGGAAGCTAAGCAGCTTAAGGCTCCTCTCCATCTGACAGAGTCCTCAAGGGAATATCAGTAGGAGGGAGAACAGCAACTTCCTCATCTACAGGAACCTTGTCCGATAAAAGCTGAGTCTCTCACTGGTGCATTAGTAGCGGACCAGAACGCAACGTCATGTAACTGCTTGACAGTCTGTGAACTGTCAACAACTGAACTGTCAACCACAACAGGTGCGTGAGGACGTACAGCGTCCACTCGAGACTGCTTTGACTGCCTAGACTGAGCAGTCAAAACAACTCTAGAATGCGGAGGTTGACGCACCACGTCAAAACAAAACAACTTAGACTGTTGTTGTACCTCGCGAACGTCAACGGAAGGTTCCGTGCGTCGCTGAACGTCAACATGCGGCTGGCAGGGTACACTGGAACGCATGGGTGGCGGGACTCTCTCAGCTGGAGTGCGGCAGAAGGTCGCCTCAGCGTCCACAGGACGCACAACCGTGGTTGGTTGTAGGCTAGAGGTTGGTGCAGCGTCAACCTTCTCCGCACGAAAGTCCTGCATCAATGACGTTAACTGAGACTGCATGGTCTGCAGCAAAGACCACTTAGGGTCTACAGGAGCAGGTGCGGCAACAGACGGTGTGACTGCCTGATGCGGTACCGCTTTGCCTCTCTTAGGAGGTGAGCAGTCGTCGGAAGACTGCAGCGAGTCCGAACTGACCCAGTGGCTACAACTGGGCCGTTGGACTTGCGCGGAAGGGACCGACTTGCGCTTAAGAGGCCGCGAGACCTTGGTCCATGGTTTCTTACGAGAAACCTCTTCCGCAGACGAGGAATAAATGGGCTCTCTCGTCTTTGTGTGGGTGGGGCGATCTTGGGTAGATACGCCCGAAACCACGGAGGGAACGTCTGTTCGCTGATTAAAGCCTCTCGAACCCTTTGGTCGTACGACATTGCTTCTCCCCTGGGCTTGGGAGCTTGCAAGAGGTCCCGGACTGGGAGGACGACAGGCACGAACAGACGAACCCTCGGACGCAACACTGTAACACATTGCGCCTCGGACGCAACACTGAAACACTTTGCGTATATCACTTTATCACTTCGATTTTCTGTTTTGCACTTATTTCTACCTGAAAAACGCAATTCTACCCTTCATTAAAAGGTAGTAATTGCGAAATTAGTCGTATAATGCAAGCTCATAATACCAGCAAAAAACAGAAAACATATTTTAAGATAAAAAGAAAAATCAGTGGCTGGGAAAGAGACTAAACACTAGTTCATATAACTACGTTTTCAATCTCTCACCGCACATAGCCTGGGGACGAGAATAAAAACCTAAAAACGTTTTATCCTTCTTCCCCGTACAGAGACTAGGGACGAGAGTAACACGAGAACAACGTTACCCGCTTGAACGGAACGTTTACTCTCCTCTCTCTCCCTCCGTCTCTATCTCTCTCTCTCTTTCTCTCTTGATTTCGCACCTAAGAGAAGAGCCCAATTATATATCGTCAAAAAAACATATTATTTGACTAAAGGAAAAAACTGAAAGGTTTTTCAAATAAAAAGTTCCTTTAAATTAGAATTTAAAACATTTAAGCTAAGAAAGAATAAACAAAACGTCAGAATCGATTTACTCTTACTGCAAAGTGAAACCGTGATACACTCTCTCTCTATCGTAACGATAGAGCGCATGTTGAACGCCCTGAACGTCAACAACTGCGTAGCATAAAAAACTAAACGTTAGTTCATCTTTGAAAACAGTACGAAGACTATCAAAGAAAATCTTTCATAAAATATTACATTTAAAAAGTTTTAAATCCTTAGCTCTTTAAAAGCTATATTACGATATAAAGGGCTCAACGTTGATTAACTTCGGTTTCCAAGTTAGGACCGCCTACTCTCAGGAAAGGTCTATATAAACAAAACATTAAAATTATTTTTATATTTTTATAATAAATGGAAAGTTAATCGAAGAGGCCTAATAAAGGCGGAGAGATATAAAAAAATATAGAGGAAAATCTATAACGTGATATAATTACTAAAAGCCTAAACATACTTCCGTCTAAGGGAAGGGTCGGCCATTTAAAAGTGAAAGAAAGTCCATACTATCTTTGTCACCATAATTAAATCTATCCAAAACGAGTTCAAGTTTTGAGATGAAGATAAAACACCTGCATAGCGAAAGCTCAAAACTAGAAAAGTGTACTTCACCAATAGTTGTGAAAACAAATCCAGTTAGCACAGCGAATTAGTAGGTCTTGCCGGTAGCCCGACAGAGAGAAAATTGAGTTCTTTGTTTACATTGAGTACTGAGTACCTGCACGACAGATGGCGCTGTTGAAGTACACCCCCTACCTGCATAGCGATCGCTGGCGGATTTTTAACGTAGAGTTTTCTGTCGAGCAACAGAGTTGCAGCTTATATAATCACCGGCTAAGTTGAATATTGAAAAATTGACCCCCGCACAAGATACTTAGAGAATGTGGAACAAAATCACTTATAAACAATTCTTTCGTACAACAGTGAATAGGACTGCTAGCAAATCTGAAGCCAGACTGGCTTGAGTTCTGATAACTAACCGTCCAAACTTCAAAATTGAATAATGTACTAAGAGAACTCCTGCCACTCCTTGCCATTTAGGGCTGGTGTTTCACTACTTTAATAGGAGCATGTATCTCGGAAAATTTTTACTAATTTCAGGGCAACCGTCAATGAAATGCGCTTCAGGAGAAGAAGAATTATGGACATCAAGAGAATACAAAAAATAAATCATAAAGTCAATAATGTGTTTAATTTTCAATTTGAAAATTATTTCAGCTTATGATAGAATTAGATCAATCAAATTCCTATTTTTAAGAGAGAGAGAGAGAGAGAGAGAGAGAGAGAGAGAGAGAGAGAGAGAGAGAGAGAGAGAGAGAGAGAGAGAGAGAGAGAGAGAGAGAGAGAGTGTGTGTGTGTGTGTATTATGTTTTAAAGCCTCTTTTATTCCCTTTTATTGATATCTTTAGTAATTGCTTGTAGAATTGTTCCTCAAAAGTAAATTTGAAATCAAGAATCACACCTAGGAACTTGAATGAGTTTTTATCATTTAAAGAGACACCTGTACATGAAAGAATAGTTTTCTACTATAATGCATCCCTACTTTTATAAATGAATTCACTTTGTCCTGGTCAGGTTAAGATCCAGATTTTAATTTCTTCAACTTTCTTATACAGAACCTCTGTGTCAGTAAATTGAATTAACTGTCAACCTATATGGATATCCAACTTGGGTAAGTGGTATTAAATAATGGATATCATTTTATGAAATACTGTAATAGCAATAGCAAAGCTTGGGAAGCAGAGACGAGAATGCTAATGTGGTTTATGGGAATATCCCTGCTTGAAAGATTGGAAAATAATGAAATATGAAGAGGGCAAGTGTAGTAAAGATTAGAGATGATAAGAGTATCATGACACGTGGTTAGAAAAGATGTGATAATTCTAGACTAAGTTTATAATTTTTTTTTAATGTTTCAAGGGGGAGGTGGGTGGAGTTAGTTGAGATGGTGTGGGCATGTGTTGAGGATGGATTGTGGGGAGCGAGTGAGGAGGGCTTGGGAGGAACCTATTATGGGGAGAAGATCAAGAGGGAGGCAGAGAGTGAGATAACAAGATAAGGTGAAAGATGATATGGAGAAAATAGGTTTGGTGAAATAGTATGCCTTTGGTAGAAGGCATCGGAGAGAGTGCATTAGGCAACCAACCCCTTAAGGTAGGGGTAATGGATAGTCTCCTTGAATAGCAGACATATTTGTTTTCTAAGTAATTAAAAAAATAGTGTATCATATAATGAAACTAGTCAAAATCCAATTTTTTGTTTTGTAAAAAAAAATATAATTTTTAATTATAAGAAGGGATTAATTAATCATTCTTTTACTAAGATATAAAATTGACATAAAAAAGTATCTGATGAGGACAGCTATTCAACTAGATTTTTTAAAAATACTTACCTCTCCAATATGTTCATATAAATTTTGAGTGATGTATCTGTGACCTGAGGAGAGATTAACAAGCTCATCTCTGATAATATGGAAACCTGGTGTTTGTTCAAGTAGCAAAATATCTGTAGGCATTAAAGGTAAAGACCATCTTTCCAAACGGCCTAGTTTAGGATGGCTCAAGACATCTCCTGAAAGTATAAATAATAAAATTTAATAAAAAAAAGCCTTACTACCTGTATATAGATATTCATCTTTAGTTTAAATTTATAATACATACAAATGCGAGTTTCTTGACTTTGAAAAAATAAGAAAAATCCTCAACACAGTATACCCTCTTCAATGGGAACAACCACCACAGGCTCACTGTGCGATATCGTGAATTTGAGTGTGTGTGTCCTGTGGTCCAAGAATGACATCTTACCACATGACCCCTTAATATTGAAGTTTAAGTAGCCCTTTGAATAAAAATAAAAACCACAGAAAGCGAGGAAGAAGGAGGGTCCTAATGTGACCTAGAGGTAAGTATTATTAAAGTATAATAGCTAAGTTATATCTATTTGGATGAATTTTAAATATGTTATTTTCATTATAAAATATATTTTTGAACATACTTTACCTGGTAGTTATGTATATAGCTTACGTCCCTGACGTCATAGCAGAAAATTCAAAACTCGTGCCAATCGCCGATTGGATGGTCAGGTGTACCACCTGTGCGCCCCTATCGAGGTTTCTAGAAACCATCCTATGGGTATCCATATTTTCCATGCCTCTAGTCTCTAGAGGGGAGGAGGGGGGGATTTTAATTATACATAACTACCAGGTAAGTATGTTCAAAAATTTATTTTATAATGAAAATAACATTTTTAAACACAAGACTTACCAGGTAATTATGTATATAGCTGATTAACACCTTTGGTAGAGGGTTAGAGACAGCCGATATTGATGGAATTTTACTTACGCATTAATAAACAAACTTAAGGATTCATACTTGATAAAGAAGCTGACTTCAATGAATTCTTTCATTATGTCCACTTTCCTTATGAGATCCAGCAATCCACCCAGGGGGCTGAAGACCTCTAGGAGCTGTCAAACCGGTCTAAAAACCTCTATGTGACAGGACTTCTTCCAATAACCTTGTTCCGGGGCGCTCTCAAGGAACAAATAGAACATCTGACTAAAATCAATGATTGTGGGCAACTGTCGCAATCGCCACAACAACCATAAAAAATATAAAAGTTCCAAGAGAAGAAAAAGGTATTAGGATATGGGAATGTAGTGGAGAGTTCCTTCCCCACTACTGCACTCGCTGTTACGAATGGTCCCAGAGTGTATCTGTCCTCATAAAGTCTGGACATGATTCAAATAGTGTGAAGAGAACACAGATTTACTCCTCCAAAAGGTTGTGTCCATAAAGCTCTGTCACAATCCATTCTGCTTGAAGGCCACTGAAGTTGTTACAGCACTAACTTCATGTGTCTTGATCTTCTAAAAAACTAGAGACAAGTCTCACTGTAAAGCGCATGAGCCTCTCCTATAAGAGTCTGATGAAGAATGAAAGGACATTCTTGACATCTGTAACGAAGGCTACTTAATCGAACCCCAAAGAGCTTTCGACTTGCTCGCAACTCTTACATTCTGCCCAGGAAGCACTACAGGGTTCTTACTGGACACAGGACTCTCTCCAACCCTTCTCCAACCATATCCGAAAGTCGCAAACTCAAAAGCCTTGGATCAAGGTTGAGAAAGGTGATCATTCTTGGCGAGAAAGCCTAACTGCAATGAACAGATAGCTTCGTTATCTCGAAAGCCAACGTTTTACAAAACACATGAATCCACTGATACTTTTAGTTGTCGTGGGACTAACAAAACATAGAATTCATCGTGAGGTCCTAAAAATGAAGAAGAATGAAAGTGCTCAAGCTTGTCACTCATAAGGAACTTCAGGATTATATCCAGACTCCAAACTGGTGAGTCCTTGTTGTTTAGATGTTTCAAACAATTTAAGAAGTTCCTGTAGGACTTTATCAATCGAAAGACATGATACTGTGCCTGACTACAGTCGTAAACACACTCTTGTGAGGATGCACAAATGCGCTTCCTTCGAAGGAATAACAGGAAAACAGCAAACTAAGCTGTAGAGATACTGGAAGAGAAAACAGGGGTGATTCTGAACCAATCTCTAAAACCTCCCATATGGATTGATAAAGCCTGATGGTAGAAGTCTTTAAAGCTCCTATAAAAAGTACCTTTCCAAGAGAGGAATCTGAGAAAAACTACTCTAAAAGGAAGACTCCTAGGAGAGTCCACTATCCACTCCAGTATCTCTGTGAATAGTTCTATACAAGGACAACACTAAAGTCGCCACAGATTCTTGTAGACTTCTCGATGGAGTGTCCATTCTCCAGCTGAGATAGTCTCCCAAACTTCTTTTCCCCCTGAATGAACCTTACAGAAGGATACATTCTTCTCCTTGCCCAGAGAAAAGACTCCTCGCCGTCCCGTAAAGGGACTCGAGTGTGTTTCGCCCTGCTTGGCAAAGAAAACAAATGCTGAGGTAAATCGCCATTGACTTGCCAGCAGTCGTGTTGCTCCCACCTCGAAGCCGAGGTGACGGAACACAACACAAGGCTTAAGGTCCTCTGTTCAAAAAGGGAAGGACGCCTGGAGGATTCCAGGTTGGAGCCTACTGGAAAAGACTGGATCATTCCACCACTGAAGGCAACTTCTTATGCTATCCGAAAAGGACGCATAATGACTCAAGATCTTCTCCTTGTACCAAAATGACTGAGGATGAAAAGGAGAGGACGAAGAAGTTTCACAAAACTATAACAACTTCTAGCTTCCGACTGGCCGGGAAACGAGCCCTGGTCCAGGAAAACTAGGATGAACAGAGATATATCAAGGATCTCAAAGAAAGATTCAAGATGGCTTGCACTGTTCTAAGGGGAGACGTAAAAGCCCGAAAAAACTAGACTCTGAATCCCCATTTGGTGATGGTGTCAGAAGAGACTCGTCTTGTAGACAAGAAGATCCAATTCTTCAAAAAGGCTCAGCGGTCTCTGAAGATCCAACATGTAGCTCGGGAGAACGAGTTCTGAGAAGCCAATCTTCCCTAAACCGGGAGGCTCAGAACTTGAGTGCAGTATACTGTTACATAAGCATTAGATACGTTAACAGTATAGGGGCGGAACTAAAACCAAAACACACAGTCAGACTCTTAGACTCCTCTCTAGAACTGGGAGAGAGGTCTATGGAGCTAAAACTTTAAGAAGGTTTCCCTAAAAAGGAAAAAAGTACTCCTCTTTCAGAAGAAGAACTGACCAAAGGTCTGCTCCGAACTTCCCCCAATGATTGCCAAAAGTAGTAAAGTTTGACTTCTACTGTCTGAAAGCGAAAGCAGTCAGACTCTGCTTTGCCCTGTTCCTTGAAAGTCTGGTAGCCATCCTGCTGAAAGTCATTCCTCGAAAAGCCTGAGAAAAGTTCGGAAAAGGAGATTCTTCTTTTGATTTGCGGCTAAAGAAAAATAGATGAAAAACCTTTCTTGCCGAATCCGAAACCAAATCATAGGTGGCCTTTGGGTAACTTATATGAAAACTCTCTGATCAACTCTACTGAGAATGAGAGGAAGACAGAGATGTGCAAAGAAATTCTATTTCTGAAAGGATGCAACCCCAAGAGGCTGAAACGAACACCTCTGACTTCTTGTATTTCAACTAGAGTTGCATCCCAGATACAAGATTTAGAGGCCAGACCATTTGAAGGAAAACCGAAAGCTGCCTATCCTTGGTCCTTCTGAGACACTATTCAGTCTCTCAACATCCTTAAAGCTCCATTGATTACCTGGTAAGAACCATCTTGGTAAAAAGAGAGACTTCTCGACACCTTCCCAAGTGAAATCAGAGGAAGGCTAATGTGAAGCGACAGGTACAAAAAAGTCTGGAAACTCATCACGAAAAACTTTCATGAGTTCCTTAATCAACTGAAGGACGAAAGGACTAAGGATACTCTCCTTCTGATAAACTCAAATAATTCAAAAGAAGAAAAGTGATCGTCAATGTCTTACTTCTGACAAAAAACTAACGGCAGTAGTGACGTTGTGCAAGACGTCAAATCCCGGAGGATGCTCGCGAACAGAAGGACGCTCGACGTTTAACAGAACACGTCTGGTAAAGGTCCTGACTTCTGGTGTCAAAGAAACCCAGAACATCGCCTCTGTCGCCGCGTTGCTCTAAGGCTAGACGCTCGACTTTGAGGAACTTCGCATCCTTAAAAGTGTCTGTGAACAAAGAGATCGGTGATCTCAACATTCGAATCCACTAGTGTCATCACAAAGTCCGAGGTTCTCATGATCAATGCCATGCCTCATGCTAGATGTTAGACGTCGAACATGTAAGACGTGGCATCTGTAAGTGCGGCGCCAAGCGTCCTGAAAGGCGTGGTGCCGAGCTACCAACAGAGCACGACGGCGAACGTCTTATAAGACATGGCGCTGAAAGGCCTGTAAGACGTGGCGCCGATCATCCTGGAAGACGAGGCGCCAATCGTCCTGGAAGACGAGGCGCCAATCGTCCTGTAAGACGTGGCGCCGAGCGTTCTGGAAGACGAGTCGCTGAGCGTCCTTTAAGATGTTGCGCCGAGTGTACTGAAAGACGTGGCGCCGAACGTCCCGACAGACGACAGACGAGGCGCCGAGCGTCCTGAAAGGCGAGGCGCCGAACGTCCTGAAAGACTAGGCGCCGAGCGATCTAGAAAAATTATCTACATTATGCTACTCGGCGCGTACGGTTAAAAAAGTTCTGTTCAGAGGGTTCTCATGGCCGACTGGCGCTCTGGGACAAAAAACTGAGTCTATATAGGTTATTCTTGTAAGACGTGGCGCCGAGCATCCTGAAAGACGAGGCGCCGAATGTCCTGAAAGACTAGGCGCCGAGCAATCTAGCAAAATGATCTACATTATGCTGCTCGGCGCGTACGGTTAAAAGAGTTCCAATCAGAGGGTTCTCATGGCCGACTGGCGCTCTGGGACAAAAAACCGTGTCTATAAACTTTATTCTTGTAAGACGTGACGCCGAGCGTCCTGAAAGACTAGGCGCCGAACGTCCTGAAAGACTAGGCGCCGAGCGATGTAGCACAATAAACTAAATTATGCTGCTCAGCGCGTACAGTTAAAAGAGTTCCGTTCAGAGGGTTTTCATGGCCGACTGGCACTCTGGGACAAAAAACCGTGTCTATATAGGTTATTCTTGTAAGACACGGCGCCGAGCGTCCTAAAAGGCGAGGCGCCGAACGTCCTGAAAGACTAGGCGCCGAGCGATCTAGCAAAATGATCTACATTATGCTACTCGGCGCGTACTGTTAAAAGAGTTCCGTTCAGAGGGTTCTCATGGCCGACTGGCGCTCTGGGACAAAAAACTGAGTCTATATAGGTTATTCTTGTAAGACGTGGCGCCGAGCATCCTGAAAGACGAGGCGCCGAATGTCCTGAAAGACTAGGCGCCGAGCAATCTAGCAAAATGATCTACATTATGCTGCTCGGCGCGTACGGTTAAAAGAGTTCCGATCAGAGGGTTCTCATGGCCGACTGGCGCTCTGGGACAAAAAACCGTGTCTATAAAGGTTATTCTTGTAAGACGTGGCGCCGAGCGTCCTGAAAGACGAGGCGCTGAACGTCCTGAAAGACTAGGCGCCGAGCGATCTAGCACAATGAACTAAATTATGCTGCTCAGCACGTACAGTTAAAAGAGTTCCGTTCAGAGGGTTTTCATGGCTGACTGGCACTCTGGGACAAAAAACCGTGTCTATATAGGTTATTCTTGTAAGACACGGCGCCGAGCGTCCTGAAAGACGAGGCGCCGAACGTCCTGAAAGACTAGGCGCCGAGCGATCTAGCAAAATGAACTACATTATGCTGTTCGGCGCGTAGAGTTAAAAGAGTTCCGTTCAGAGGGCTCTCATGGCTGACTGGCGCTCTGGAACAAAAAACCGTGTCTATATAGGTTATTCTTGTAAGACCTAGAGCCGAGCGTCCTGAAACATGAGGCACTGAACGTTCTAAAAGATTAGGCGCCGAGCGATCTAACAAAATGAACTACATTATGCTGCTCGGCTGGTACGGTAAAAAAAGTTCCGTTCAGAAAGTTCTCATGGCCGACTGGCACTCTAGGACAAAAAACCGTGTCTATATAGGTTATAGTATTGCTATTACAGTGAACCCTCGCCACTTCGCGGTTCGACCATCGCGGATTCACCACTTCGCGGATTTTTTCCATAACCCATATATATACAGTAATATATATATATATATATATATGTATGCATGTATTTATGTATATATGTATTTATGTATATATGTATGTATGTATATATGTAGGTATGTATATGTGTATACATATAAATATATATATATATATATATATATATATATATATATATATATATATATATATATATATATATATACACATATATATATATATATATATATATATATATATATATATACACACACATATATATATATATATATATATATATATATATATATATATATATATATATATATATATATTTATATATCTAAAGTAGGAAGATGTGATGTAGTTCTAAGGGAAAAGTATGGGAAATATGTCTGGGTAATAAGCAAAGCTCTACCTCCAGTTTGTTTCTTCATTATGATCAGAGATAAATGTAAACAAAACATTGGTTGCCATTTTTTATTGTGCTTTTTAGCGTGTTTAGGAAACTCATGATATAAAATCACCTTTAATATTTGTGCCTGTTTTAGTTTAGGGTACTGTAGTACATGCATTAAGTGTTCTGTACATTAAAAGGTAGTTTGTTAACAGTACTACGTACAAGGGAAGGTTTTAAAAGTCTGAATATACATGTTGAATAAATAGGTAAATATGGTGTCACTACTTCGCGGATTTTCACCTTTCGCGGCCGCGTCTGGAACCTATCTACCGCGATAAACGAGGGTTCACTGTATCAGCATATGTGATGCAATACAAGACTCAAACAGCAGTGTTAGTATGAGACTTTCCCATGCAAGGGCGAGCATTCTGGTAACGTCAACCGGAACGCTTGAGGTGACGTCTGCTCTAGAGCTATAACTAGGCTCTCTCTCGTTTCCTTTCGCCGCTCGACATTCCTTCTCCCAGGGGTTGGGGAGCTTGGAAGAGGTCTAAGGCTAGGATAACAACAGAACCGAGCAGACGCATCCTCCACTGTGCTGATAAAAATTCACTGCACTAATTTAGCACTGAAACTTGCACTTTAAGCTCTTACACAAAAGACTAAACCCTGTCCATTGTCAGAGATCTTACTCTCAGCCAAGGGCTTGAATAAGAATGCAAAATCGTTCATTTCTTGTTCATACAAATTGTAACAAAATATCTTAAAAAATTACACTGATATTTTTTATTGTAAAATAAATTTCTGGGTCGACCTGTGGCGGCCGGTGAAAAGGGTCCTTCTAATATACCTTTTCTGATAAAACCTTCCAATTATACCAGAGAAAGATAAAAGCATGGAATGCAGAGGTTACAACCCTCGCGCGAGCACTTTGTGGGTGTCGTGTATAAGGCAAAGGCGCGTGAAATCCACTATTCACAGGTTGTCTTCCATTTAGTTAATTCCTTCGTCAAAGGGATGGGCCGATACAAAGGCCCTAGCCAACCTACCAGAGCCACGCCACCCACGCCCCGACGCGAGCGCCATCTGAACAACATCCTTCTTTTTGGACTGCGACATTGTGGGAATTTTTTGTGGTGCTCTCGGCTATTTTCACACTCGTGGATTTATTTCGTCATGTCCGAAGCTCCATCTTCACACATTCCAATGTTAAGTACCATAGTTTGTTTTGACAGCTTTTTATAGTACCGGGCTTTTGTTTTATATCCAGTATAGTCTGTTTTATCATTCCCGTCTGGCCCTTCACGGCGGCCATTGTTTGTTCTCTTGTCTTGGGAATTCATCTTAGTCTGCCCGTTTAGTACTCTGTCACTTAAGTTCTTGGTTAAGTCCCTGGCCTTATGCCTTTGGAACCGTTATTATTTTTATCGTTATTATGCTCATGGTACTTTTTGCTAGCAAGTCCAGCCTACGAACAAGATTAGCGTTCTAGCTTTGTTATTGTTTAGTACCCGCCCCACCGGGGCGTTCGTCACTCGACTTTGCTATTTATTTTGGGTTTTAGCAGATGCTATTCTTCGTTCGTAGTCTTATCTTGATGTACAGTTTTATTTTATACATTTATAATAGTATTGTGTGATTATTAGTCCTGATTTTGTGTCCAAGAGAGCGAGAGCTTGGGGTTCCCGTTTTCTGTTCGCAGTCACGAGTTACCCCTTTCTCTCGTTTTCTTTCTTAGCTCCGGTGGGTGAGCGGATTTCCGGTTTTTCGTTTTGTGCGTTCAACGGGTTCTCCCTCCCTCACCTCTCCCCCTACGGGTGTATGATAACTTACGAGTTATTTAATTTGGGTTACTTTTCAATAGTTAGCGTTATTTTTAGGTCCGAGTTCCGTCCTCTCCCTGTTACGGCTTGGGAGTAGTTATGAACGTTTTTCCACTCCGCCTTGAGTTCTACTCCGCCATGAGGGATTCTCAATGACTTTAGTTCTATGGTTATGTTTATATATTGTTTACTTACATGGGACGGGCTTCATATTGTTTAGATACGATCCTCCGGTGGCCCTTACTACGGTCTCAGGCCACGGCCATATCCACACAATAGCCATTGTTATTACAATTGTGTTATTATTCACAATATAATTATTCAGGACCTTTCATCTCCCTCCGGCTTCACCGGAGATCATAAATACGCTTTACTATTATCTAAGCCTTAGCCTTTAGCTGCGGCTTGTGTTTTATAACTTTCACAATTGAATTATTAGCCACAATTGAATTATTCAGGACATCTCATCACCCTCCGGCTTCATCGGAGGTCGCCCATACACTTCACACTTATATTTGCCTTGCCTTTAGCTAAGGCTTGTGTTTTATATTTATTTTAAGGGCCTGTCACTGCTTCCCCGACCCTCAGAGGTCGGCAGACTGCTTTAGGTTATTTATTCTTCTGTCATTAACAGACATTAGGTAAATACAAACAATTGAATATAAAAGCGCCAGCAATGGTATGGGGCTGTATCATCTTAAAAAGTGATATTCAGATATTAGTTAAATGCAATATTGGAGCTTAGGGAATTCAGTGAGTGCCGGAGCTCTATAATAATAGGGTTTTTTAACCCCTTATCAGAGTTTCAAGGAACACCAGACTCATGTCTCCTTTCTTTTACAGAAGGTCCATTGTAATGCCGAAGGATGCCCTGCCTCGTTCAACGACCCCGTTGGGCATGACCTCTGTCGGTCCCATGTGCACTGCTCCATCCCCTTTATCCGGGAACCGGGACAGGCCCAATATATGGTCTGGTTCCCGGATTTGTGCTCGCTCTGTTACGAGCTGTCGTCACTTCTACTGAACGATGATGTAAGTGGGTTTTCCTTTTGTTCCTTATTTCTCGTTGGCAGACACTAATTTAGCCATTAATAAGATATACACAGTATATTTTGGAGAGCAAACCCCCTCCTGCATCACTAATCACTGCAAATCTTTCAGGCCGATGATGTCTCTCTTCGATCAGCAAGGGCTACTCTTCGTCCTTGGGTGTCGGGCTTCGGCAGCACCCTATCTCCTCGATGGAGACATGGCCTCCCGTCTCTTCCCAGGCTCGACTACTGCTGTAGTCTCCCCTGACGTTGCTGCCCCCTTAATTGAAGAAGTCAGGGCCACCATTTCCGCGGAGGACGAACCCCTCGTACCGCTGGACGTGGCAGATCTGGATATAGACGTAGAACCCAGGGACGAGCAGGTAAGTGGTGCCGAGTTGGTGGAAACCCTTTTCTCTCCTACTCCCTCTTCTACCTCTTCCTTTCTAAGTTTTGATAACTCTAAGGCTTCTCCTCGGGATCCCTCTGCCTCCGTACGACCCAAGGTGAAGCCACTTCGAACTTATAAGACTTCAGCTTTGCCAGTATCAACGTCACCGGTCCCCGGACCCTCGACAGCTCCTGATATTCATATTGCTCCTCGTAAAACCACGACTCCTAAGAAGTCTAAGTCTACCAAATCCAAGACAAAACCAACGGGTGGCTTTCAGGTACCCTGGGGCGATCTCGTCCCCATCGAACTGGTCAGAGAACAACTTCAACATCAGTCTGGGGCGATGACAGAGATTAAGGATATGATGGCTACTCTGATCCGCGCCGGAACTCAGCTTCCTCCCCCTTCCGCCCCAGACGCATCGAAGCTACCGCCCTTCGATAAAAACAATCCTTGGCGGTTTGCCTTGCATGCCCCATTCTTAGATGGTTCCCTAACTCTGGAGGGCATAGGCACCCGCCCTCTAGAGGACCTGGAGTTCTACCCCCCGGGAATGGAATTCCCGTTCAATCGCTTCGTACGTTTAAAGGAACATGCATTGGTCCGTATGGACAAGGTACCGAAGGAAACGGTGATATTTCCAAAAGAGCAGGCCCAGGCTATCTGGGCCAGAACACTATCAGAGTGGGGGTGTATTAACTCCAAGCTCACCCCACACAAAGGTGCCTACACTATTTTTACGACAGCGGACTCCATCTCTTTGCCGCTCATAGACAAAGTCACAGAGCTGACTATACAGGCCATCAAGGAAGGCTCTTCCATGCCGGCTCTCAAAGAGACGGACCCCACCTCTTTGCTTATTCCGGGTACCTCTGCAACCTGGGATGACGCGGCTTCTACCTTCACAGTGGGGAAGCTAGACCCGGACTGTGCCTCTACTCTTTTCTCTGAGAAGCTTCCCAGATTAATAGAGAGTCTTCTCAAAACTGAGTTCGAGACCCGTACTAGACTAGCTAGGTCCTTCCAATCCATCACCTCCATGGAGTCCCTAGCATCGCTTTACCCAGAGGAAACGCTGTTCAGAGTCGCCACAAAGAACCAGCTGCTGTCCTACCAAATAGACCTCCATGACTTCTGGTCGGCTCGAGTTAGTTGCAGGAAGTTCGTTCTGTCTGAGGCCTCCATCAGACATGAACCGAACAGGCTGATAGCGTCCTCCTGCTGGGGTAAGACCCTCTTACCTCAGACCGAAGTTGATAAGGTTCTTCAGGACGCGGCGAGGGCAAACCAAAATTTGCAGGTAAGGTGGGGTCTCTCAGCCAAAAGGAGGTTCGAACCCCAGAAACACACGTTCTTCAAGAAGAAGCAGAGGTTTAGTCCTTACAAGACTGCCCGGGGTAACTCGTCCCCACAGTCTTCCGCTGCCTCGACTTCTCAACAACAGGCTCCCCCTCAGCAGGTAGTCTACCTCACTGCTCCCCCTGGTACACAGCCCAACCCCTCTTGGATGTCCTCTCCTGCATACAACCCTGCCTACGAATCCTCCGGTTCCTTTCGTGGATACCAGAGAGGAAGTTTCAGAGGTAGAGGACAGTTCCGCCAACGCGGCGGACCTAGAGCAAGGGGTGCCCGTGGAGGGAGGGCCCCTAGGTTCACTCCCTCCCAATGATGTGATGCCGGTAGGAGGGAGACTTTATCACTTCCGAGACCATTGGACCTTCAGTCCATGGGCTCACAGCATAATATCCAGGGGCTTGGGTTGGAAATGGTCACAGGGATCCCCTCCTCCACCAGTGACCTTCTTCCAGAGACCCACTCCCATCCTGGAAGAGTACACCGCAGAGTTACTCAAGAAGAAAGCAATCAAACGGGTTCGATCCCTGAAATTCCAAGGCCGCCTGTTTACAGTCCCGAAGAAAGACTCGTCGGCGTTGAGGGTAGTTCTGGACTTGTCGAAGCTCAACTCTTACATCCTTTGCGACAAGTTCCGTATGCTGACTATCTCTCAGGTACGGACCTTACTTCCCCGTGGGGCCGTCACCACCTCTATCGATCTTACCGATGCCTATTATCATGTCCCAGTAGCTCGAAACTTCTCTCCTTACCTAGGCTTCCGTCTCGGCAAGAAAGCCTTTGCATTCAAAGTCATGCCCTTCGGTCTCAGCATTGCCCCCAGGATATTCACGAAACTGGGGGAGACGGTGCTCGAACAACTCAGACACCAAGGGATACAGATCATCGCCTATCTGGACGATTGGCTCATTTGGGCCCAGTCGAACCAGGAATGCAACAGAGCTACGTCGAAGGTACTCCACTTTCTCGCCAAACTGGGCTTCCAAGTCAATCTCCGGAAGTCTCGCCTACAACCATCAAGCCACTTCGAATGGTTAGGCATCCGTTGGGACCTTTCAAAGCACAGACTCTCCCTTCCTCCCAAGAAGGTAAGGGAGATAGCTTCCAAGGTCAGGAACTTTCTCAAACACAGACAGGTGTCCAGAAGAGCTTTAGAACGAATCCTCGGTCTTCTCCAATTTGCCTCACTGACCGATCTCCTATTAAAAGCCAAACTCAAAGACATCAATCGAGTTTGGAGAAAGAGAGCGACAATACCTTTAAGAGAGAAGACCTCGAAGATCCCCTCTGTCTTAAAAAGGAGACTACAACCATGGTCCGAACGGAGGAACCTCTCCAAATCGGTTCCTCTACAGTTCCCCTCTCCATAAGTGACAATTCATACCGACGCGTCTCTGAGTGGATGGGGGGGTTACTCCCAACATCAGATGTTTCAGGGCTCTTGGTCACCCGCCATGAAGCAGTTCCATATCAATGTTCTCGAAGCCATGGCGGTGTTCTTGACCCTGAAGAGAATCTCTCCTCCGAGGTCGACCCACATCAGAGTAGTCTCAGACAGCACAGCCGTAGTCCACTGCCTCAACAGAGGGGGATCCAAATCACCCAACCTGAATCAGATCCTGGTCACTATCTTCGCCTTGGCAGCCGACAAAGACTGGTTCCTGTCAGCAACTCACCTAGCAGGAGTCCAGAATGTGATAGCAGACTCATTATCCAGGACGAGCCCACTGGAATCGGAATGGTCCCTGGACATGCACTCCTTCCGGTGGATACTCAGGCTGGTTCCAGGTCTCCAGGTAGATCTATTCGCGACCCAACTCAATCACAAACTCCCATGTTATGTGACCCCGAACCTGGACCCTCAAGCTTATGCCATGGACGCATTAACCCTGGATTAGAACCATTGGCAGAAGATCTACTTATTCCCTCCAGTGAATCTTCTACTAAAAGTCTTACACAAACTCCGCTCCTTCAACGGGGCAGTGGCTTTAGTGGCACCTCACCGGCCAAAGAGCAGTTGGTTTCCTCTCCTCCTCGAGTTGAAACTCCGTCCCTTCCGGATCCCATTCCCCCAACTGATCCAAGTGGTCCAAACTCGGACTGTGTCAGATTCCTCAAGGATAGCCAAAACCCTAACTTTGTGGATTTCATGAAGTTTGCAGCTCGTAAGGATGCAAACATCGACCCAGATAATGTCCTCTTTATAGAACCAGACAAAAGGGACTCTACGATTCGCCAATATGATTCGGCAGTTAAGAAACTAGCAGATTTCTTAAAGAATTCAGACCATTCGGTTATGACTCCTAATTTAGCCATCTCCTTCTTTAGGTCCATATTTGACAAAGGCCTAGCAGCTAGCACTATAACCACCATTAAGTCAGCTCTGAGGAAAGTCTTCCTGGTTGGGTTTAACATTAACCTGGCGGAGTCTTATTTCTCGTCTATTCCAAAAGCATGTGCTAGGCTTCGACCTTCGGTTCGTCCACAAAAGGTCTCTTGGTCTCTAAATGATGGCCTCATACTGGCCTCCGACACGGACAACGAATCCTGCTCCTATATCACTCTTCTTAGGAAGACTTTATTTCTAACAGCTTTGGCCTCGGGTTCTAGAATCTCAGAACTAGCAGCTCTCTCATGAAACTCAGAAAACATAGATTTCCCCCCTTCAGGTGAAGTACTGTACTTCTTTCTCCAGACAGGGCGTTCCTAGCTAAAAACGAAGACCCCCAAAATAGGTGGTCCCCTTGGAAGATTATTCCTCTTCTCCAAGATACTTCTCTATGTCCAGTCACTACTCTCAGGGCCTTTTTAGCCAGGACTGCTACCCGATCGTCTGGCCCCTTGTTTATCAGAGAACAAGGAGGCACCATTTCCATACGTGGTATTAGGCAACAGATCCTATACTTCATTAAACAAGCCAATCCGGGATCATTTCCCCATGATCATGATATCCGGTCAGTAGCTACCTCCATCAATTATTTCCAAAATATGGACTTTGATGACCTTAAAAAGTACACGGGTTGGAAATCTCCTATGGTCTTCAAACGCCACTATCTAAGAACTTACAGGCCCTTAAATACCCAACGGTTGCAGCTGGGAGCCGTATCTCTCCCCAGTGATCTTTTGTTCTTCCTTTCATCCATCTCTTTTCTTCTCCCACCTACCCGCCACTCGCACCACGACGCACCTTCCTTGGTGGTTAGCCCTAAGTTTATTACATATTAGGTTAATATGATTGTAACTATTATTGTGTTTACCGTAATTTTAGTGTTGGGGTATTCTCAGCCATGTCAGTTTTGTTGCATGTTTACTCTGATACTCGGAGGCTTCCCTGTTATCATGTTTGTTTAACCTTACTCTCACTATGCCCTGTGGCTAGTTTATGATTTATGCTTACTTACCTTAATTATATATGGTTTTCTTTACATGGTGTTTTTTCTCTCCCCTCATTAAATTAGTAGTTATTGTTGGGCTTGGAAGGCATTCTCTGGTACATTTTCACCGGCCGCCACAGGTCGACCCAGAAAAGGGATTTTGACTAAGGAAAAATCTATTTCTGGGGAGAGACCTGTGGCGCCCGGTGAAACCCTTCCCTTTTATTTTACACGATCCCACCCTTTCCTTTCCAAGCCATCATGACCAATACAGAAGGATGTTGTTCAGATGGCGCTCGCGTCGGGGCGTAGGTGGCGTGGCTCTGGTAGGTTGGCTAGGGCCTTTGTATCGGCCCATCCCTTTGACGAAGGAATTAACTAAATGGAAGACAACCTGTGAATAGTGGATTTCACGCGCCTTTGCTTTATACACGACACCCACTAGGTGCTCGCGCGAGGGTTGTAACCTCTGCATTCCATGCTTTTATCTTTCTCTGGTATAATTGGAAGGTTTTATCAGAAAAGGTATATTAGAAGGACCCTTTTCACCAGGCGCCACAGGTCTCTCCCCAGAAATAGATTTTTCCTTCCTCAAAATCCCTTATTTAAACACACTAGACTGTCCGTTACATGAAACTATCAGCTATAAGATTCAAATGAACAGATATAGGAATAACATATATATATATATATATATATGTCAACTATATATATGTAAACAACCCTTAATTAAAAGGGTTCCAAAAATAGCAGTTTACTACACTTTTCAATTGGTACATAAACGTGAATATATGAAAAATACTGGAATCCCAACAAATAAACAACGATATCCAAGAATTGTTGGAACTATATCGATTGTCATGAGCCAGCCCAGCGTAAAAATTAACAATACGCTATTCTATTAACCTTAGAAAATAGCTCGGTGATTAAAAGAACGAAAACTGAAAAGACAAAAATAATAAAGTCTTTTATATTACAAGTAAAATACTAATTATAAGTTAGAATTCCTTTCATTCTTTACAAGTGCAAAGAAAAGAAAATATCAACATACTGTGAAGTTCTATGTAGCTACGTCACACGATTGTGACATCATAGCTTATGTCACACGAATGTGACGTAATAGAGTTGGCGGAAACGATCTCCGCCATCATGTTTTAAAGACTATTTACGTTAGTTTTACAGTAGGGGAAAGAACTTCCAACCTATCAGTGTAAAGTCTACACACGTTTTTAAAACACTAATACTTAGTAAAAACAATCCCCAATCAGCGAAGGCTAAAAGTAAATTGTCTGTCACCAAAATAAATGTAATACAGGTATACAGATTACAGCGAGTTAGAATTCTAACGATGTTGCCGCTGAGGCGGCAGGGAAAATATGGATATCCATAGGATGGTTTCTAGATACCTCGCTAGGGCGCACAGGTGGTACACCTGGCTATCCAATCGGCGATTGGCGCGAGTTTTGAATTTTCTGCCGTGACGTCAGGGACGTAAGCTATATACATAACTACCAGTTAAGTCTTGTGTTTAAAAATAAGTAATATTGCTGACTACTCCATTTCATAGGTAGTGGGAAAGTAATACCGTAATCCCTCAGCTATCGATAGATGAAAAACCATGATATAGATACAGGAATCGACGGCATATTTTTTCTTTATTCTTACTTTTCATATTTTCTATTATTGTTATAAATATGACAAATTCGGGGATAATTTGTATTTTTCCTAACCATACAAACGTTAGCTATTTACATAGGGTATTACTTTCGGCGTAGCTGAAATGACGAACCATTAGATTTTAACGAGGGTTAAACTACCACCGCGCTAGTTAGCAAGGGGGTGGGGGGGGGTAGCTAGCTACCCCCCACCACCCCCACACACTGGTGAGCTGCCTCACTTCACTTAGAGGTAGGACTTGTCTTGGGGGACAAGGCTGGCGGGCAAATATGTGTAAATAGCTAAGGTTTGTATGGTTAGGAAAAATACAAATTATCTCCGAATTTGTCATTTGTTCCGTAACCGAAATACAAACCACGCTATTTACATAGGGTGACTTACCCTTACGCAGGGTGGAAAGTCTCCAGCCTTACTGGCTTTGGCTTACCCGGGGACTCAGAATCCGAGTGAGCAGCACTCGAGAAAAAGAGTCCCTGCACCTCGCAAGTTTCTTGCTACGCAAGAAACATGCGGCCTACATAAGCTTGTGTGTGGAGGGAAGAAGTGTGACTTGTCCTAGGAAGTCGACCTGAAGTCCTTTAGCTGGAATTCTAGGCTAGGACGTTCCCAATACCACCTCGTCAGGGTATGGGGGATGCGACAGTATTAACTTAATACTTGGAACACAAGGAAGCATGGTTTACCTGCAGAGGTTTGAGGTCAGCTATGCAGAGAACCCAGGATGCTGCTTTCCCCAAGAGAGGGGAGGATGAAGAAAGAAGTAAGGGCCAGACATACTTCTTTCATTCATGCAGTCTAAAACCGGGTAACAATGCCCTCAACCTTCTGCTACCTGTCCATTAAGAAGCCTGAGGTTAGACCAGCTGTTGTGTAGCCACCACAGGGCTGATAGAAAACGTATCGAGGCTCCTGTGGGTCACGTCCTGCAGGTAGTGGGCTGTGAAGGTCGTTAGACGCTTCCAGACTCCAGCTTGTAGCACCTGCATCACAGAGTAGTTCCTCTTGAAGGCCAGGGACGTTGTGATGCCTCTGACATCGTGTGCTCTAAAGCGACGTGACGGAGGAGGGTCTGGATTCAGGGCGTGATGGATGATCCTTTGAATCCAGGCTGAAAAGGCATTCTTGATGACCCTCCTCTCCATCCTCCCTGTGCTCCCAAACAGGGCTTGCACGTGAGAACGAACTGCAGCTGTTCTTTAAGATAACCCCTTCGACTCCTTACTGGGCAAGGTAGGAGAAGGTCTGGGTCATCTGTTACAGAACGGAGACTCGAAATCCTGAAGAAGTCGAACCGAAGGTCCGGGACTCCAAGATTTTGAGTCTAGTAACCAACTCAGGGACGAACCTGAACATTACCTCCACCTATCCTCTTGAATGGGCGGCGTCGTACGAGAGACCATGAAGTTCGCTGACACGCTTGGCCGAGGCCAGAGCGAGCAGGAGCACCGTCTTCCAAGACAGGTGACGATCAGAAGCCTGGTGTAATGGTTCGCAAGGAGATCTCTTAAGAGCACTAAGAGCCCAAACCATGTTCCATGGAGAAGGTCTCACTTCCTACTGGGGGCAGGTAAGTTCGCAGTTTCGTATGAGCGAAGAAAGATCCAGCGAGGAGGAAATGTCTATTCCTTTCAGCCTGAAGGCCAGGCTTAAGGCTGAACGATAGGCTTCCACCGCCGAGAGCGAAAGGCGCATTTCCTCCCGCCGATACACAATAACTCCGCTATTGCTGGAATAGTGGCATCAAGGGGAGAAGTACCTCTCCCACGACACCAACCACAGAAGACTCTTCACTTCGCCTGGTAGACCCCTGCGGATGACTTTCGCAGGTGTCGAGACATCCGCTCCGCAACTTGTTGCGGAACGCCTCTCTCTGTGAGGAGATGCTGGATGGTCTCCAGGCGTGAAGCCGAAGCGATGCTACGGCTTGTGGTAGATGTTGCAGTGTGGTTGTTTGAGTAGCTCGTGTCGTGGGGGAAGCTCTCTCAGGAGTTCCGTCAGGAGATGCAGAAGTTCCGGGAACCACTCTGCATGATGCCGCAGCGGAGATATCAGAGTCATCGACAGGTTGACCGATAGTCTGGTCTTGTTGAGCCCCCTTCTCAACAGACAGAACGGTGGGAAGACGTAGACGTCGATGATGTCCCACCGTTGTAGGAAGGCATCTTGCCAGAGTGCCTTGGGGTCTGGAACTGGGAGTAGTACAGCGGCAGCTTGAAATTCAAGGCTGTCGCAAACAGGTCCACAAGGTCAGGACTTGTTGGTTACCAGGGGGAGTCGAAGACCACTCGGTACTCTCTATTTGTGAGGCCCTGCTCAGACTGTCGGAGAGCACATTCCTTTGCCCGGAATGAAGTGAGCCGATAGGGTATTGAGTGGAAGTGTTGAAGGGCCAGAATACGGCCTTCATTCCTAGCAGATTGATGTGGAGGTACCCTTATGGTTCTGACCATAGGCCTGATTCAGAACGTGCCTTGTTTTGACGAGTCTGAGAACAGCATCAAATGCGGGGGAAGGAAGAGAAGATCCATTTCCTTGCAAAGGTTTCCGTAGGTCAACTACCACTGCAGGTCCATTCGTTCCACAGGTCCCAAAGGCAAAGGGACCAGAATGTCCGGGGAATCGTTGTCTTGATTCCACTGGGACTTGGGCTGCCAATGCAGGGATCTCATCCTGAGGAGGCCATTGGAACTAGCCTGGCCATGGAGGAAAGGTGACCTTGGAGGCATAACCAAGATTGGGCTGGAAGCTCTCCTCGTCTGAAAAAAGGTTCTGCGACTCTCCTCAGCCTTGCTATCCTGTCATCTGATGGGAAGACTTGGAGATTGGAGTCTAATATCATGCCTAGATATCCCAGTTGTTGAGATGGAAGCAGAGAAGACTTCCCGAGAATTACCATGATCCCTAGATCTTGGCAAAGTCTCAGAAGCTTGTCTCGGTGTCGAAGAAGGGTCGATTCCGAGACTGCCTGGGTTAGCCAGTCATCCAGAAAGCGAAGGAGACGGATGCCGCTCCTGTGTGGCCATGAAGATAACATTCTGGTGGACACCTGCGGTGCTGTGGAGAGATCGAAACACAGCACCTTGAACTGGTATATCTTGTTGTCTAGGCTGAATTTCAAGTACCTCCTGGAAGACGGATGGATTGGGATCTGGAAGTACCCGTCCTTCAGATCCAGTGTGCACATGAAGTCTTGTGGTCTCACTACAAGCCTGATCGACTCTGCTGTTCCACGCTGAACGAAGTTTGTTCGACAAACTTTTTCAGGGCTGAGAGGTCGAGACAGGTCTCCAGCCTTTAGACGCTTTCTTACAAGAAAGAGTCGACTGAAGAAGCCCGGGGGGGGGGAGTCAACTGAAGAAGCCGGGGGGGGGGGGGGAGCCGTCGATGACCTTTTGGAGAGCATCCTTCTAGAGCATGGTCTCGACTTCTGCCCGAAGGGCTAGCCCCTTTGCCGATCCCATGGCATAGGAGCTCAGCGACACTGGATTCGCTGTCAGTGGAGGTAGAGATGTAAAGAACGGGACGCGATATCCTTGGCTGATCACGGAGATCGTGCAGGAATCGGCCCCGAGTTGCTGCCATCTGAGCGCGCAACCTTAGGCATTCCCCCACTGGGGACCATGCAGGGGGGTTGCCAATCCTAGCGTTTGCGGCCTCGGCCGCTCCCTCTAGGATTATTGCCTCCCCAGGAGGACTTCCCGCCCTTCTTGTCTCTGACAGGAGGGGGCTGCTGTATAGACACCTTGTCTTAGCTGCCGGGGCCGGTTTCGATGTCCTAGGCTGACGAGGCTGTTGTTGTTGAGGCGCTGGAGGCTTGTAGGGTCTGGATGTAAGCGCCTCTGGAGAAGCGAATCGTGATTCGACTTTCTCCACCTCTCAGCTGTCCGTTCCCCGTCCTTGTGCTCAAAACAAGGTCTTTCCAAGGATGGAAGAGTGTCTGAGCTTGCCGACATCCATGGTTGGGACTTCCGAGAGGAACCTCTCGGTCACTGCATCTCAATGCTTCAACATCGAGTTTGCCCACAAGTTCGAAACTTGGTGAGCCGGGAAACGATGGTGCTCGTGCCCGAGAGGAGGAAAGTTTCCATGACCTTCCTGGAGCTCTCCTTGGACAAATTCTCAGATCGCAACAGGATGCCCAGAGATCCAAGCCAGACGACCAGCCATGAAGTGCCCCGCATGGCACACTTTGCGGCTTTCTCCTGGCTTAAGATCTCCGAAGTGGAGAATGTCACCTGCCAGGCAGAGAATTTCTCGAGAGAAAAACTCCCTGGTAAGCCCCTTCCATGGAATGGTGGAGAGGATGGGCTAAACCAGGTTCCCCCATGATCTCGAAGTACCTCCTCTGCTGACGGCTGACAGACGCAGTGTCAGCGACTCCCGCTGGGGGGAAGGGAATCGAACGATCCTGAGGAGTAGAGATGATGGAGCCTGCCTGAAATGAAGGAGAAGAATGTTGCCCAGACCTCTCTGAAGATTCTTCCTGCTCTTGCACGTGCCATGCTCTGCGTTTACGGGGTGAAGATCATGATCTGGAGGTACGCGCTCCAGAAGACTTGCCAGGTTGCCCGTGTTGCAAAAACCCAACGGGAATCACGGTTGAAATCGCCCTGGCGCGCAGGCGAAAGTGCGCGCAGGGGAAAGTACGCGTGGGCACGCAGGTGATGGCGAGCGCGGTTGTAAGGGCGAGCGCTGGCGGTCGGGAGACCGATGGCGCGTAGACGAGCGATGGCGCGTTGGCGAGCGATGGCGCGTTGGCGAGCGATGGCGTGTTGGCGAGCGATGGTGCGTTTTGGCAAGTGATGGCGCGTTTTGGCAAGCGATGGCTCGCTGGCGGGAATCGCGCTGGCGCTCGCGCGATGGAAAACCGTTGGTTCGCGCGGGGGCGAACATGGGTGCGCATGTGCGCGTGCGCGTGGGCGTGTGGGCGCACGGTCGTAAGGGCGAGCGCAGGCGGCCGGGAGACTGATGGCGCGTAAGCGAGCGATGGCGCGTTGACGAGCAAAGGGGCGTCTTGGCGAGTGACGGCTCGTAGGCGGGCGAAGGCGCGTTGGCAAGCGATGGCGCGTAGCGACCGATCGCGTACAGGAGAGTTAACGCGTGGGCGCGTAGGAAACCTTCGACGATTGAAGCGTTGGCGCGTTAAAACGCTTGCGCGCAGGCGAAGAATCGCGTGGGCGCTTAGGAGATCGCTGGTGCGCAAGGAGAGCCCAGGGGTGCCTGTGAGAGCCCAGGGGTGCCTGTGAGCGCCCGTGTGCTAGCTTATGTGTCTCCTGGGCGGCGCAGTGTGAAGTGGAAGCGTGCTGGCGCGTTGGCGCGCTGGAACTGGAACCGCGCGTGGGTGCGAAACTCCAGAAGGGCGCTGCGAGTCCAGAAAAACCTGTGAGCGCCTGTGCGCTAGCGTAGGAACTTCTTGAACTGCGCGCGACGAGGCAGGAACCGGGAGATCGTAGGCGCGTAGTTGCGTGGCCAGAAGATATGCGCGGCCAGACGATATCAGCGAGGGTGCAGAACCAGAGCGATCGTCGGCGAGGAGACGAAGGGATAAACTCCTTGCCTGCGCCCAGATCCGAAGATCGTGGGCGCGTGGGCGAATGTTGGCGCGTATTACGCACATCAGGAAAGGGGGCGCAGATGCACGCTGGCGAGCAGGTGAACGTGGAGTTCAGTGAAGAAATAATCTCCCTGCTTGCGCCCGGATCCGGAGATCGTGGGTGCGAGGGCGAACGTCGGCGCGCATTGCTCACATCAGAAAAGGGCGATCAGATGTGCGCCGGCGAGCAGGCGATCGTGGGCGTTCAGGAGACCGTTGGTGCACAAGGCGCGTAGCCACACAGGTCCCAGAAGCGTTGGCGATCAGGAGATCTACGGCGAGACTCGGCTACAGGAGATCGCTGGTGTGTTGATTCAGCAGAAGACTGGTCCACAGCAGGAGAGTATTTGCGAACTACTGCGTGCGAGCGCGCAGGAGAACGAGGTTGCACAGGTAAGAAAAACCTGGCACTAAGGGACTTACAGTACTCACATTGTGAGATAAGCCCTTAGCCCCGAAGGGACCGGTGCCCGTCAGAAAACGGGGTGGAGTGGCGCCCACTGCGCATCTGCGTCCAGGAACGGAGATGAAAGACAAGAAGGTCTGGCAGGTGTCGGAGATCGCGAACGATCTGCCGAAAGGTCTAGCGAAGCAGCTGTAACGGTCTGTTCTCTTCGAAGAGGATCCTCTGCGGCTGAAGATGAAGACGACCACGAACAGGAGCACCATGTGATCTCATAACTCCGTATGAGTAAAGAAAGCTCCAACGAAGAGGAAATATCAACTCCTCTCAGCTTAAAGGCAAGGCTTAAGGCTGAGTGATAGCCTTTCACTGCCGAGACTGAAAGTTTTTCCTCCCAAAGGTATACATGAAACTCTGCTATTACTGGAATAGTGGCATCGAGTGGAGAGATATTCCTTCCACGATACCAACCACAGAATACTCTCCATTTAGCCTGGTAGACTGAGACTGAGGACCTATGCAAGTCTACGGATATTCGCTCCACAACTTGTCGTAAAAAGCCCTTATTAGAGAGTAGACGCTGGATAGTCTCCACGCGTGAAGTCGAAGCCACTGCGTGGTCTTGTGGAAGATGTTCACGTGTGGTTTTTCGAGTAGATCTGGTCGTGGAGGGACATCTCTTGGTAGATCTACTAGAGGTTGTAGGAGGTTTGGAAACCACTCTGAGAACCTACAAGGGTTATCATCAGATCTTTGGATGCTCTGGTCTTGTTGAGCAGTCTTTTCATCAGACAAAACGGGGGAAAGGCGTATACGTCGATGTTGTCCCACTGTTGTTGGAATGCATCTTGCCTTAGAGCCGGAGGGTCGACTAGAGAACAGTAAAGCGGAAGCTTGCTGTTTAGAGATGTTGCGAACAGGTCTACAGTCGAGGAACCCCACAAAGTCCGCACTTTGTTGGCTATCTGACAATTCGAAGACCATTCGGAGCCTACTATCTGAGTCGCTCTGCTCAGATTGTCCGTGAGTACATTCCTCTTGCCAGGAATAAATTGAGCTGATAGAGACACTGAATGTTCTTCTGACCATCTGAGAATCTTTACTGTAAGATGGCATAGAGGCTGCGAAAAGGTACTACCCTGTTTGTTTATGTAAGCCACTACTATGGTGTTGTTACTCATCACCACCATAGAGTGACCTGCCAGCAACAGTTGGAACTGATGAAGAGCCAGGTAGGATGCTCTCATCTCTAGAAGAATCATGTGCTGGTACCTTTCTGACTCTGACCAAAGGCCGGAGATCGTATGGTGCACCAGGTGAGCCCCCACCCTTCTTTTGATGCATCTGTGAAGAGCATCATATCCGGAGGGGGAACGAGAAGATTCTGTCCCCTTCGAAGGTTTTCGTCTACCATCTACCAACTCAAATCCGTCACCTGATCCTGAGTTATAGGAACTCAAGTGTCCGGTGGGTTGGAGTGTTGGTTCCATATGGACTTCAGCTGCCACAGCAGGGATCTTATCCTGAAGAGGCCATTTGGAACAAGACAGATGAGAGAGGTTAGATTGCCTAACAGACTTAACCATTGAGAGGCTGGAAGACCTTCTTTCCTGAGGAAGGGTGCGGCCACTTCCTTCGGTCTGTGTACTCTTTTGTCTGATGGGAAGACTTTCTCTTGGACGGTGTCTATGATCATAGCAAGGTATATCAGTCTCTGTGAAGGTTGCAGTAATGACTTCTCGAGATTTATCAGAACCCCCAGGTCCTGACAATACTTGAGAAGCATGCCCCAGTGATGAAGAAGGGTTGTCTCCGAGTCTGCTAGGATCAGCCAGTCGTCCAGATATCTGAGAAGACAGATGCCGTTCCTGTGAGTCTTAGATGACACTAGCATGAACACTTTGGTGAATACCTGAGGAGCTGTCGCAAGATCGAAGCATAGAAACTTGAACTGGTACGTCTTTCCTTAGAAACTTGAACTGGTATGTCTTTCCTCGTGTATGAATCTCAGATACTTCTCTGAAGATGGATGGACTGGGACCTGGAAGTATGCGTCCTTTAGATCCAGTGTGCACATGAAGTCCCTTGGACGAACTGCTTGCATGACCGTGTCTGCCATCTCCATTCTGAACCGAGTCTCTTGAACAAACTTGTTCAGAGGGGAGAAATCAATGACTGGTCTTCAGCCTTCAGTCGCCTTTTCACCATAAAAATTTGACTAGAAGCCTGGGGACCCTTCCGCGACCTCTTGGAGAGTGACCTTCTGCAGGATGATCTGGACTTTGGCCCTCAGGGCCAGCTCCTTTGCAGATCCCTTTGCATAGAAGCTTAGATGTACTGGATCCCAAGTCAGAGGAGGGAGAGATTGAATGAATGGGACGCGATACCCTAGGGCGATCACTTCGACCGTCCAGGGATATGCCCCGTAAAGCTGCCACCTCTGCCAGCAGTGCTGTAGGCATCCTCCCACAGATGATAAGTGATGAGGAATGCCATTCCTACTGGGAGGGACCACCTCGGCCACCTACCTTTCCTCCCATCTTTCCTGAAAAGGACTTGGACCCCTTCTGTCCCGTGGACTGAAAGACCCGGTTCGACGCCTTAGAACGTCCTGAGGACCTAAAAGTTCACTGGTGAGTAGAGGAAGGTACTTGCTGAGGCCGAGAAGACTGGGAAGGTCTACCATAGGTCCACAATGTTATGGCCCTATGGAGGAGAGAATCATTGGACGATTTCCTCCATCGCTCAACAGCCCTCTATCTTTTCCAGAACGAAGAGAAATGAACCCTCGAGAGACTTCTACTTTTGACACCTGCTTGTGAAACCGACCTATGACGGTATCTCTTCTCTTGAGGATGGCCTTCACCCACAGGGTGATAACGTGGTGCAACAGAAACTCAAGAGTCCGGGTACCTGACAACAAGAGGGTCTTCAAAGTCTTCCTGGCGGACTCCTTCAAAAGATCGTGGGAGCGAACTGTGAAGCCTAAGGATCCCAACCATAGATCAAGCCACGAAGCAGTCTGCATGGCATATTTCTCGGCTCTCTCTATATTTAGGAGCTCAACTGCCGAGAGGGAGGCCTTCACAGAGGAGAGGGTTTGAGTTGGAACACCCTTCATTAGGGACTCTACCAAAGGGTCAAGGGTCATGGTGGTATGTGGTTCCCCTTTGATCTCATAATACTTCTTTTGTAAAACGAAAGGAAGTGGAAGGGACCAAGAGGAGGAACCTGCTATCAAGGAACTAAAAGTTGGTGATAGCTTTCATTTTGGTAACTGTCAGACCTTTGGACCAGGGCAGAGCTGTACTGGACCTGGAAGGTTTCTGGGTCTCAAATATTTCAGCGAGAACCATATCCTTCCCTTCCTGGATGGTGGAACCAGGAGTGAACAGCCTGTTGATGGCCTTTATACAGGCAAGGACCTGCCGAAAGGTAAGTTCCGACTCTCGTCTCTCCTGTTCGGAGTGATAGTTCAGACTGGCCGCTTTTGGAAGATTCTCATCCTCCGAGTCTAAGGGGTCGTCCACCTCCAGGCTCACATCCAGAGCCTGGGGTAGGTCAGGGATGTCAACAGAATTACCAAGGTGGGCCCACCACAGGGGACCTCTGTACCTCAGCCAATCTAGTTGCCCGTGCAGGAGCGTTCTTAGGTTACGAGACACTAGATGAAGCCTTGGCAGCCGGAGCTGGAGGCTCCCCCTCTAGAGGAGAAACAGAAACTGGAAATTGGTCTGGTGGCTCAACCTCAATGTCTTGGGGGTTGAAGGGATATATCGTGATATCCCTGGGCGAGCCAATGTCCCTACTCGTCCCAGGATGGATGATAGCGGCTTGAGGTGGTGTTACACCTCTCATCCTTTTCTTCTGCTCATTAGTTATGACCTCCTTTACCTTTACTGACGTAAAAGGTAGGTTGACCATATAAGAATCAGAAGGAACAGGGCCTTCAACACGCTATCGGTGTGAAGGTGATCTGCGATCTCTGTCTGCCATCGACCTCCTTCTAGGGTGCCAACTCCCAACTGACGAACCTAACGAGGGTTCCAGGGGGATCCTAGGAGTTGCCTTGACTGAGATAGTCGGAGGTTGTGGCAGTGGAAGAGCCACATTCAGAGTCTTTAGGAGGGGGGTCATGAAGGTGCTCACCCATGGAGGAAGCTCTAAACCTATAGGTATACCCTAGAATTCCCTAGGAGTGTGTCCTTTGGGTGGAACGATGGAGGTGATAACCTCTGAGGCAGAGGAACACGTTCTGCACTTCTTCTAGGAAGGGTGTTGGTCTTTCGCTGGAGGTGGAAGACGCAGAGGGACGAGGCGAAGGTGTTGGTACCACACTTGCTTGCGGTCCCGATACATCTGCTCGTGAATTGCTCCCGGAAATCGCCGATTTGCTCGTGAAATCACGAGATTCACGTGCAAAATCGCGAGTTTCACTCATCACTGACACGATTCACGAACAGAAGTGCTCGCAACAGGAGCACTAGGAGCCACAGAAGAAGAGGAAGGTCTAATGACTTCCTGCTGCCCCAGAGAAACACCTATGTCCAAAAAATCTTTATTAGACAGTCATGGTCCCGTCTGTCTCATCCTAATCCTACTTTAATACATCAGTTAAATCTGCTATGCTTTATCTATAAAGAAGTCGGCAGAGAAGGCCTCTGATGGAGAACGTGTCACAGCGGGACACGTTTCTGAGCGTCGCATAGACGAACATTTTGCGAAAACTCTCACGGCAGTGGAAGGCACTGGGGGTTTAGCTGGATGCCTGTTAAAAGAATGGTCTAACTCATCTTCAGGTCCAGTCCGAGGTCATTTGGAGGGTCTGGTTGACGGGCTACATGCTGATGGACTGCGCGTACGCCTACCTCTACCATATACGAGGAACGGCTAGACCTTGATCACGAACACACGGTACCCTCGCGAACGTGAACACTGCCCTCGTTCTTGTGAGCGTCGTCCTTGCGAGCGCCATTCTCGTTATCAAGATTGCAGAGATCTAGAACGTGAGCGTCTGGACCTAGGTCTAGACTTTGCTCGCTATCGTGAAGAACTTGATCGTGATACTCATCCTCATGAAGAGGAACGCCTCCGAGGAGAGTGTTGAGACCTGCGGTCTCGTGAGCGTGAGGCTCTAAAGCGTGAGCGTGAGGCTCTAAAGCGTGAGCGTCTTCCACAAGAAGAGCGCTCGGATCGTGATGACCTACAATCCATTAGATCTTCCGATCATAACGAACGGCGATCAGGGGAAGAAAGTCTAGAAGGGTGAGGCAATGATCGTCCTTTGGCACTGCAGATGGTAGGAGCACTGGTCCCCAGAAGATCCACACCTGCAACCTCCGGGTTCCTGTGGGGAGAAACAGAAGGTTGAAGGTTAGGGGACAACGAGGTCCCAGGATGGAGAGGGGGTTCGTCGTCAGCAGGGGGCCGTTGCAGAGGTGAACGCAAACGATCACCTCATCCATGCATGGAAGGGCCAGGAGAAGGCGACAGATGGACCTCGCACAATTCCAAAGCATGAGATGTCAATCACTCTGGAGAAGGCTCCTTCCTGGCACCACGATGAAGAAGGCGCTGCAGTTCCTCCTTCAAAGGTGGTTCCAAATCCCTAAGGACGACCACACCTGCCGCAGATATGAAAGGGAAAATGGCTCGCAGTGGCTGGAGGAGAAGTTGCTCCTCTAGGGGGAGCAACAACCCCATCAGTACCGCAGGGTTGCCAAAGAGTTAAATGATCTGCGCTCCTACTTGATTGTCCCTCGTAAGAGCACGAGCGAGAAGGAGCTTTTGAGAGATTTGGGGTGCGAGAAGGAGCAGCTCTGGTTGCCCCTGACGGAGAGCGGTCGCACTTAGTCTTCTTATTCCTACGCCGCCCATATTTCTCCCATTGGCAGGCAGACTACTCCCTACACTCTTCGCAGGGCGAACCCTGCTCGCATCGATGCCTTCGGCAAGTAGGATACAAAGAGTGCGGGTCGGCATCCACACGCCCTGGACAGGTTCCCATGATAAAAGCGATCGCAAGAGAAAACACACACACCTGAAAAGAGAAAGCAGAATTGGAAAATTCCAATGTCAGTCAGGGGGAGAGCGGACATGTTCGATCTCTGCTGAGCCAAAAGAAATAATGACGTCTCTCACTGTTGTGAGATTATATATAGAGAGACAGCTGGGTACCCCCCAGCCTCTCCGCTCAAGTAGTTAGGCAGGGTTGCCACCTCACAATTAAAGTCTAATGGCTACCTCCAGCTGCCGCTGAAAGATAATCCACATAAATAACGGAAGGTTTGTTAGTATGAGAACAATTTTATTTTAAGGTGTATTGACGTTGATGAAAAAGTGCTCTTCCATTTTTTTTTCATAAAAGGTTATTTCTACAAAATTTCCTTAGAAAATTAAGTTGGATTGCTCACTGCAAACCAACCTAGTATGGGTGTCCCTGGCCATACACAAACCATTTCACCATGTTAAGGTATCCCCACTTTGAATGTAATGGAGGTAGCATACAAAAGAAATGACAAAACTATGGGGTTCTTAATACATGATCCATCCTTACTAGAACCTTATCAACTGAAAGCATTAATACAGTATTCATCCTTACTAGCTCCTTAATAACAGAAAGCAATCACTGGTATGTAGTTCTCTACACTGGGAGCTTAAAGACAGAGACCAGAGTATGAAACATGCCAAAATATATCACCAAATTCTACTGTAATTCAAGATATCCTCCTAACAAGTCTTTACTTAGAGTCACGAATACTATTTTCCTCATTTATAGCTTACTTAAAGGACATTACAAATGAACAAATAATGACCAATCACTCACAGTATCCTGAATTTCAAGAAAGCATTGCTTACTTGAGATTTATTAATCTACAGAGGAAGTACTTACCCCTGGAATCAACAGCAAATGCATAAGACTGGGCTGGAGAATTGAAATGTGTGACATCTTCAAGAAGACTAGCCAGAGGAACATCAATACCAAGTATGCCCAACAGTGATCCCTCACTAGTCTGAATACTCTGAGTCAGAGATACAACCATACCTACAAAAAATAAATAAAATCAAGCAACTGAAACTCATTATAACCAATAAAATTGTATAATAATTGACAAAGCGGTTTTATATCAATAAACAAATACAGTATGAAACTTAACCAGTATGCTGTGAAAGATGTAAACAATGTTCTACCATAAATAGGAGCTAATCTAAACTAAGATTGGAATAATCCATAATTACTATTTCAGAAAAAAGCCACACAAATAAGAAAACCCTTCTTTAACTACTGTAAAATGAGTTTTTGACATCAATATTTTTGTGGAATGAAATTATGTTTTGTAGAATTACAGTCCACACCATCAATTCTTAGAATCACAAAGAGTAGACAAATTAGATGTTTATAAACAATTACAGCTTTTTTAACTTTGCTTTCTCATCCCTCTCTCTGAAGCCTTCTTCACCTTTAATACATTTACAATTCTCTTGTTATGGTTATACAGAATGATCCAAAAAGTGTCAGAGATGATAGCTAAATATGCCTAAAATGACAAATTTGGAGATATGTAATTTATATTTTTCCTAACGATACAAAGCTTTAAAGATTTAAAGGCCAGTCATCAATGGCAGAGGCGAGGGACAGTGACATTGCCCTATCAAGCAGGACAATGTCCTTGAGATTGAACAAATACTGTATATGATCAGCGCCCAAGACCCCTCTCTACCCAAGTTAGGACCAGGGAGGCCCAGGCAATGGCTGCTGATGACTCAGTAGATAGCCCTATAGGTTCTCCCAAACCCCCTATCCTTAGCTCACAAGGATGGTGAGGTTGCAGTGACCAAAGAAACTAACGAGTCCGATCGGAACTCATACCCCAGTCTGGCGTTCACCAGTCAGGAAAGCTATTAGGGGCATTACTTTTGGCAAAGCTGAAAGGACGAGCCATAAAATTTTAGCAAGGATTCACTACCAATCCCGCTAGTTAGCGGAGGTAGGGGGGAGGGAGTAGTTCAATACTCCTCCCACTCACACACTTGTGATTGAACTCACTTTGCTTAGAAGTAGGATGTCAAGGGGGATAGGGTTGGTGGGTAAGTTTGTATAAATAGTTAAAAGTTTGTATCGTTAGGAGAACTGGACATTATCTCCGAATTTGTCGTTTGTTCTGTAACTGGAATACAAACCTACACTGTTTATCAGGGGTGACTCACCCATTAGGAGGGTGGACATCCCTGCCAAACTGGCTTCTTGGCTACCCGGGGGCTCCTTATTCAGAATAGGAATGTACCAAAAATAAGGAGTCCCTACACCTCGATAAACCTTGCTACGAGAGCTACGCGGCTTATGCAAGGTGTGTTGAGATATTAGCAGTGTGATTAGCAAGGTAAAAGTTATTCCGAGTCTTTTGTAGGAAAAGCTGCTGTAACCAAGACTTTCCCAAAACCACCTCACCAGGGCATGGGGACGCAACAGTACAGTCAGGCCTCCTTCTTTGCGATAGTTAGGTTACAGACATAGGCGCAAAAATGAAATTTTCGCGAATAAATGCTGCACTAGGGTGGGCTATCTCCTAACCTAAAAAGTCACTGCCACTTGCCACGAGCGGGTGCCCGAGCTGATGATTAACAGAGAAAATAGTGCCTAATATTGTTTTAATTTGGTTCCTACAACAATTTATAATCATATGTAGAGTGTACAGTACATGTGCAAACATGTACACTACGTACTGGACAGACTAAGGTTACAGTACAGTATTTTGCGAAAGTAAAGTTTTACCGAGTCGTCATCATCCCTTTGCAGTGGTTTGAGGTCAGCTTGTGCAGAGAACCCAGGTTGCAGCTTTCCCCAGGGGAGGGAAGGATGAAGAAAACAATAAGAGCCAGTCAAACCTTTTCCTCACGCAGACTAAAACCAGTAACAGTGCCTTCAACCTTCTGCTACTAGTCCAATAGGGAGCTTGAGTTATACCAGCTGTTGTGCAGCCACCACAGGGCCGATAGAGAACGTATTGAGCCTCCAGTGGGTCACGTCTTGCAGGTAGTGGGCTGTGAATGTATTTTGAATTTTCCACACCCCAGCTTGTAGAATCTGCGTTACTGAGAAGTTTCTTTTGAAGGCCAGGGACGTAGCTACGCCCCTGACATCGTGGGCTCTGAGGTGACGTGAAGGAGGAGGGTCTTGAGTCAGCGCATGGTCTATGACCCTGTGAATCTAAGCAGAGATGGTATTCTTGGTGACCCACCTCTTGTTCCTCCCTGTGCTAACGAAAGTGCAAGCACACGGGGACGGGATGCAGTTGTTCTTTTGAGGTAACACCTCAAACTCCTTACTAGGCAGAGTAAGGGATGATCAGGGTCATCTGTTATAGAGCGGAGACTCGAAATCCGGAAGGAGTTGAATTAGGTATCCACCACTCTTGGATTCTGAGTCTTGGCAACAAACTCAGGGATGAAGCTGAACATTACCTGTCCCCATCCCCTTAAATAGGCGATGTCGTATGAGAGACCATGAAGTTCACCGACTCGTTTGTCCAAAGACAAAGCTACCAGGAACACCGTCTTTCAAGTCAGATGGTGATCTGTTGCCTAGTGTAATGGTTCATAGGGAGGTCTATTCAGAGACCTGAGAACTCGAACCACGTTCCACAGGAGAGGTCTCACTCACGAATGAGGACAGTAAGTTCGTAACTCAGTGTGAGTAAGGAAAGTTTCAGTGATGAGGAAATGTCCACTCCATTCAGTCTAAAGGCGAGGCTTAAGGCTGCGGGATAGCCTTTTACCGGCGAGACTGAAAGGCGCATTTCTTCACGCAAATACATGGAAACTCCACTGTTGCTGGAATAGTGGCATTGAGAGGAAAGATACCCTTTCCATGACACCAACTACAGAAGAAGTTCCACTTTCCCTGGTAGACTGCTGCTCATGATTTCCGCAGGTATCCAGACATCCTGCTCGCAACTTGTTACAAGAATCTTCTCTGACTGAGGAGATGCTGTATAGTCTCCAGGCGTGCTGTCGTCAGAGTAGATCGTGTCGGGGAGGGAGTTCTCTTGGAGACTTCATCAGGAGTTGCAGAAGGTCTGGAAACCATTCCGCATGATGCCATAGCAAAGCTATGAGAGTCATTGAGAAGTTGACCGATGTTCTGACTTTGTTGAGTACGTTCCTCATCAGACAGAACGGGGGGGAGGCGTAGATGTGGATGATGTCCCACCGTAGTTGGAATGCATCTTGCCAGAGAGCCTTGGGGTCTAGGATTGAGGAGCAGTACAACAGGAGCCTGAAGTTCAGGGCCGTAGGGAATAGATCCACAGTCAGAGAACCCCACACAGGAGTCAGTTTCACTCTAGGAGATGTTATAGCGTTGGAGACTCCTCTTTTCCTCTTAAGGGGTGAAGCAGCACAGCTTCTTTGCCGGAACTCTGCTGATACCGATGGATGTTGAGGGGCTGCAGAGTCCTCTGAAGAGCGTGAGGCAAAAGTAGGCTCAAAGGCTTGCACAACAGCTCTGACCATGCGACTGAATCAGGGCTGCTTGCTGACACTGACACTGTTAGAGAGGTCCTCAGGAGGGAAAGGGACCGAAAGTTCCCATTGAGGAGTCTTTTCCAGTGGATGACACTGTGGGTCCGCCTTTGAAAATGGAATCTTCGGGATCTTGAACTTCCCTGTAGTGCCCTTTCCCTCTTTCCCCGGCAGTCGTGCTAGAATTCGTTTGCGAGGAGGGAAATGGGGCGACGGAGACCTGTTGGAACACCTACCTTTCTGTTCCTTCCTACTTCCTGTCCTCATGATGACGCGACTTCCTAGAAGTTGGAGCTATTAGAGAAACCTGCTTGCGCAATGGTGAACGCTGGTGAGCAGGAGAGCACTGGCGCGCTGGAAAGTGCTGGCGAGTTGGAGAGTGCTGACGCGTAGAACGCTGTCGTGCCAGAGAGCGCCGATGTGTAGGAGAGCTTTGGCAAGCAAGAGAGTCCTGATGCGCAGGGAAGCGCTAGCATGCAGGAGAGCGCTGGCACACTGGAGAGCACTGACATGCTGGTGAGCGCTGGCGAGCGTTGACGAGCTGGCAAATGCCAAGGCGCTGGAGAATGCTGTGATGCAGGAAAGTGCTGACGCTGAGGAGAGTACTAACACGCTGGAGAGCAATGACGCGCCGGAGAGCACTGATGCAATGGAGAGCAATGGCGCGCTGGTGAGTGCTGACGAGCTGTTGCTGAGCACTGGTGAGCACTGGCATGCAGCTAGAGCTTTGGAAAGAGTGCAAACGCGCTCATGGACAAGAGAGCGCTGCGCAGGAATCTGGTGCATTGGCAAACAACGCGATGGCTGAGGAAGCGTCGGCACTGGATGACACGCAAGGGAGTGACATGTAGTCACATGACGAGCAGGCAGGCAGGTCAGGTGGACGGCAAGAAGCAGATGATCGGCGTGTAGGAAGAGCTGGAACAGGGATGTGCCCTTTGATAGGGCGAACATCCACCGAAGGAGATCGCGCAAGATCCACGGGAGAGTCCAAAACCAAAGCGTCGTCATAAGGTCCAGGAGCAAGCGAAGGTCGAGGGCCAGGAGACAACGAACGAGAAGGCTCCTCTGCGGAGGAAGGCTGCGTATACGAAGCTGAAGAAACAAAGAGGTGCCTTTTCACTGAAGGAGAAGGTGCACATCTAAGGCAAAGAATGGGGCGAGCCCTACGGAAACGATGATGCCCTTTTGGGGGCCGTTGGATCAGCAAGTTGACCTTTAGAAGCAGTAGTTCTGCGAAGAGGAGTCTCTATGAGTGAACTCCCACGGGAGGGAGAGACACTTGCAGGAGAGATGGACGAAGGACTTTGCTTTCCCCTCGAAGGATGCTCGGTAGGGGCGGGAAGCGCATTCTGCAGCAAAGTCGGAAGAGTCCGAAAGAGCAGAAGGGTCGGCAGGATGGGCAGCAGACAACCCCTCTGATACAACTACATCGACACAAGCAAGAGGATCCACCTCCGAAGTCGACGAGGGCTGCACACTAGCACTGCAGAGGAGAAGTTGCAGCAAGGCATCCTTGGAGGGCGGACCCGGTAACCCCAAGGATGACCACACCTGTACAAAGGAAGCAAGAATCAAGGACTCCCCCAGGGGAAAGGCAGGGCCACTTCGCTAAGGGAAGCGACGCTGTCTCTTGAGGACCGGGGTTAAAGGGCCTGTGCTACTACTCGACGGTCTCTTGGATGAGACTGACCGAGCAGGAGCTTCGGAGGAAGATCGGGAAGCAGAAGAGGAAGGCTTGGGTTTTTTCAGTTTTGAAGAAACCTTCGAAGGAGAAGAATCCCGCTTAGACTTTTTCTTCCGTCTGTGCACAAACCTTTCCCACTGGGAGGCAGACCACTTCCGACATTCACTACACTTATTACCAATATCACAAAGTTGACCTCAGCAGAAAGGACAAAGGGTGTGGGGATCGGTGTCCAAAGCAGACATGAAGGTACAGCAGGGCCGGCCTTCAAGTCCAGGGCAGGTATGCATGTTCAGCAGAAGTCAACACAAACACATTGAAGAGAAAGAGCAAACACAAAAAGCATTAATGGCAGTCCAAATATTTGGTGAGGATGAAGAGCGGCAATGACCGTTCACCATCCGAGCCAAAGGCAAAGTGAGCTCAATCACAAGTGTGTGAGTGGGAGGGGTAGTGAACTACCCCCGCCCTCCTAACTAGTGGGATGAGTAGTTAACCCTCAATAAAATTCAATGGCCCGTCATTAGTAATACCCTTAATAAATAGCGTAGGTTTGTATTCCAGTTACAGCGCAACTGTAAAATTGACATAGAAAATACTCAGACGAGAATACAATACGCTAGCACTGTCTTAGTGCTCTGAGCATTTGGTACATATAGCATATACATTTTTAGATTTGAGGCAAGGACTCACCACTGTTTAGTAAATAAACCTGAGATATGATGATTATGATCTTATGGTCCCCAATGTTGAGGGAAATTACCACTAAAAGTCCAAACTTATGCATAATACTAAAGTATGTGCAACTGATCACTACAAAAAAAAAAAAAAAATTCAAACCTGTATTTCTGCTCATTTATATAATTACAATTGTTTTTATAGTTATGCTGAAAGAATTAAGAAGTGTCAGAGTTAAATAAGGATTCCTAAAAAGTAAAATATGCCCAGAAAGTTAACAGACAAGAATATGTTGTGCTGAAAACCTTGAAACATGATTACTATTTCCTTATGATCCCTAGTAGTGTGATATTATTACTGCTAGAAGTTAATACTAACCCCTAATAAAGTTAATCAGTCGATTTCTAAAAAAAAAAAAAAATTTGATGGCAGATTTTTCAAAACATGAAATTTTCAGATAACATTTGAAACTACATTTTTGTTTATGGACCAATATTCATCATTCATGTATGAGAAAATATGAAATCTTATACTCTAAAAATTCATAGAAGGGTTTGGTAAAAATTATATTTTAATTATAAAATAAATTTTTGAATATACTTACCCGGTGAATATATAATAGCTGCTACTCAGCGGCTCGACAGAAAACACACTCAAAAACTCGCGAGCGATCGCTATAAAGGTTGCGGGTGTGCCCACCAGCGCCACTATCGGCCAGATACCACTCTTGCATGTAAACAAACCCTTCAATTCTTCTCGTCCCGCTGCGTCTCTAATGGGGAGGAAGGGAGGGCCTTTAATTTATATATTCACCGGGTAAGTATATTCAAAAATTTATTTTATAATTAAAATATCATTTTTAAATATTTAACTTAGCCGGTGAATATATAATAGCTGATTCACACCCAAGGCGGTGGGTAGAGACCAGAGTTAATTAAGTTTACAGCGTATAAGCTAAGAGTTTTTGACAGTTATCAATATAACAAAACCAAAATATATAGGTACCTGGTAAGGAAGTTGACTTAGACGATTACTCTGCCTTATAAGTCTGTCTTCCTCACGAAGCCCAGCGATCCTCTTAGGATGCTGAAAGACTCCCAGGAGCTGAAGTATTAAGGGCTGCAACCCATACAACAGGACCTCATCAAACCCTTAATCTGGGCACTCTCAAGAAATGACTTTGACCACCCGCCAAATCAATCAGGATGCGAAAGGCTTCTTAGCCTTCCGTACAACCCAAAAAAAAAAATATTAAAAACATTTCAAGAGACAGATTAAAAAGGATATTGGAATTAGGGAAAATTAGTGGTAGAACCCTCACCCACTACTGCACTCGCTGCAACGAATGGACCCAGTGTGTAGCAGTCCTCGTAGAGTCTGGACATCTTTTAAGTAAAATGACGCGAACACTGACTTGCTTCTCCAAAAAGTCGCGTCCATAATACTTTGCAGAGATTTATTTTGCTTGAAGGCCACGGAGGTTGCTATATCTCTAACTTCGTGCGTCTTAACCTTAAGCAAACATCGGTCTTTCTCATTCAAGTGAGAATGAGCTTCTCGTATTAAAAAAATCTGATAAAATATGAGAAAGCATTCTTTGACATAGGCAATGAAGGTTTCTTAACTGAGCACCATAATGCCTCAGATTTACCTCGTAATGACTTAGCACGGGCTAAATCGAACTTAAGAGCTCTGACAGGACATAATACTCTTTCCAGTTCGTTGCCTACGATCTCTGATAAGCAAGGAATATCAAAAGATTTAGGCCAAGGACGAGAAGGCTGTTCATTTTTGGCCAGGAAACCAAGTTGAAGTGAACAAGTGGCTTTTTTCTGTAGAAAAGCCGATGTTCTTACTGAAGGCATGAAGTTCACTGACCCTTTTAGCCGAAGCCAAGCACACTAGGAAAAGTGTCTTGAGGGTGAGATCCTTCAGGGAGGCTGAATGTAATGGCTCAAACCTGTCTGACATGAGGAACCTTAGGACCACGTCTAAGTTCCATCCAGGAGTTGCCAAACGACGTTCCTTAGAGGTCTCGAAAGACTTAAGGAGATCTTGGAGATCTTTATTGTTGGAAAGATCCAAGCCTCTATGTCGAAAGACCGAAGCCAACATGCTCCTGTAGCCCTTAATCGTGGGAGCTGAAAGGGAGCGAACCTTTCTCAGATGTAAAAGAAAATCTGCGATTTGGGCTACAGAGGTACTGGACGAGGACACAGATGCTGACTTGCACCAGTCTCGAAAGACTTCCCACTTCAACTGGTATACTCTAATGGTAGAAGCTCTCCTAGCTCTTGCAATCGCACTGGCTGCCTCCTTCGAAAAGCCTCTAGCTCTTGAGAGTCTTTCGATAGTCTGAAGGAAGTCAGACGAAGAGCGGGGAGGCTTTGATGGACATTCTTTACGTGGGGCTGACGTAACAGATCTACCCTTAGAGGAAGACTTCTGGGAAAGTCTACCAGCCATTGAAGTACCTCGGTGAACCACTCTCTCGCGGGCCAGAGGGTAGCAACCAACGTCAACCTTGTCCCTTCGTGAGAGGCGAACTTCTGCAGTACCTTGTTGACTATCTTGAATGGTGGGAATGCATATAAGTCCATAAAAGACCAATCCAGTAGAAACGCGTCTATGTAGATTGCTTCTGTATCTAGGACTGGAGAGCAATAGATTGGTAACCTTTTGGTCAACGAGGAGGCAAAGAGGTCTATGGTGGGTTGACCCCAAGTAGCCCAAAGACTCTTGCCCACGTCCTTGTGGAGGGTCCATTCCGTGGGTATCACCTGACCCCTCCGACTGAGACAGTCTGCCAAGACGTTCAAGTCCCCCTGGATGAATCTCGTCAACAGGGAGATGCCTCGAATTCTTGACCATAAGAGAAGGTCCCTTGCGATCTCGAGCAGCGTGAAGGAGTGTGTGCCTCCTTGCTTGGAGATGTATGCCAAAGTTGTGGTGTTGTCTGAGTTGACCTCTACCACTTAGTTTCGAAGAAGCTTTCTAATATCATCAAGGCCAAGTGGACTGCTAATAGCTCCTTGCCGTTGATGTGCATGCTCTTCTGACTTGAGGTCCACAGACCCGAGCATTCCCGACCGTCCAGGGTCGCACCCCAACCCAAATCCGACGCGTCTGAGGACAACACGTGGTTTGGGTTCTTGACTGCTAGGGATAGTCCCTCTCTCAGACTGATATTGCTGTCCCACCATTTCAGGCATGCCTTTACTGGTTCGGAGACTGGGAATGAAACCGTCTCCAATGTCTTGTCCTAGTTCCAGTGAGAGGCTAGATGGAACCGGAGAGGCAGAAGGTGTAGTCTCCCTAGTGAGACAAACTGCTCCAGGGATGAGAGAGTCCCTACGAGACTGTTCCAACTCCTGACTGAATAAACGTTTTCTTTTCAGCATTAGTTGGACTTCGAGCAGGGCTTGACTGCGAATCTCCATCCCCAAATATAGAATAATCTGGGATGGGATCAGTTGGGACTTTTAGGTTGACCAAAAGTCCCAACTCCCTGGCCAGACTCAACGTCCAATGTAGATCCTGCAGACAGCGAAGACTGGACGATGCTCTGAGAAGCCAGTCGTCCAAGTACAGGGAGGCTCGTATCCCCGATAGATGGAGGGATTTTGCCACAATCCTCATGAGCCTCGTAAACACGAGAGGCGCAGGACTGAGGCCAAAGCACAGGGCTCGAAACTGGTACCCCACATTCCTGTAAACAAACCTCAGAAACGGTTGGGAATCCGGGTGTATAGGAATGTGGAAGTATGCCTCCTGAAGGTCGAGAGACCATCCAGTCGCCTTCCATAAATGCTGTCAAGACAGCCTGGTAGACTTCATCGTGAAGTTTGTCTTGACAATGAACACATTGAGCGCACTTGCCTCTTACGTACTCCTGCAGTGAACATGGCTGCCAGATCATTGGAGCCATCCCTGAGGGACTTGTTCCTGCAGAGAACGTGGCTGTCAGATAATTGGAGCCATCCCTGAAAGCCTTGTTTATGCATGACATAATTGTACAGCAAAACTTCAAACGCTCGAAAATAGCTCTGAAGTCGACCTGTAAAATCTTGGAGCGTCTCATGGCCAGGCGCCAGGGAGAGTCTATGAGGTTTGAGAAGTCTATCTGGGCAGAGGCAGGAACTCCCAAGCCGAGAACTTCTCTCGTGTCATATCAGACTCTCGCTCTATAAGCCAGCTTAAAAGTAGGGAAAGCAAAGGCTGTCTCCCCCAAACTCCTCCTGGTGATAAACCAGTCGCCTAGCAAACGTAAAGCTCTCTTAGAAGAGCGAGAGAGCACTAGCTTATAAAACAACGGCTTCGAAGTAGCTATGCCTAGTGTAAGCTCTGACGTTTAGGCGAACGAGGAGCAGCAGTTACAAAAAGATCCGGACAAAGATCCTTAAAAATCAGCATGATTTATTTAAAGTCCATAGAGGGCTAAGCAGCTTTAGGCTCCTCTCCGTCTGACAGAGTCCTCAAGGGAATATCAGTAGGAGGGGGAACAGCAACTTCCTCATCTGAAGGAACCTTGTCCGACAATAGCCGAGTCTCAGGCAACGGAGAGACCTACCGTAGTGGCAATGCTTTACAAGCAGAGTCCACACGCACTGGTGCATTAGTAGCGGACCAGGACGCAACGTCATGTAACTGCTTGACAGTCTGTGAACTGTCAACAACAACAGGTGCGTGAGGACGCACAGCGTCCACTCGAGACTGCTTTGACCGCCTAGTCTGAGCAGTCAAAACAACTCTAGAATGCGGAGGTTGACGCTCAGCGTCAAAACAAGTCAACTCCGATTGTTGGCGAACGTCCTGAACGTCAACAGGAGCATCAGCAAGTGGCCTAACGTCCAAATGTGGCTGAAAATCCACACGAGACCGCATCGAGTGTGGTTCTAAACAACCTGACTGACGTGACTTGGCTACGCCAACGTCAACAGGACGCACAAAGGAACGTTAGGGTGGCTGAAGGCCAGGATCTCGATGAGATAAACGGCTAGGCTCAACGGACTTATCGGCAGAATAGTCTTCCATAAGGGAGGCAAGCTTATTCTGCATGTCTTGCCGTACAACCCATTCAGGATCAACGGGAATGGTTGCGGTAAGAGACGAGGGTAACGTCTGTGACTGCAAAACCTTGCCTACAAAAAGACTCTCGGAGTCTGTGTTACGCTTTTGTTTAGGCGGCGAGCAGTCTTCCGATGACTGCATAGGGTCAGAGCTGTCCTAATGGTTAAAACCAGGACGCTGGACCTGTCCTGAAAGGACTGACTTTCGCTTAAAGGGCCTCGAAACCTTGTTCCACGGTTTCTTATGCGAAAAGCCTTCGGATGACGAGGAGAAAATCGTCTCTCTCGCCTTATGATAGGGGTGATCTTGGCAAGATACACCTGATACCATAGAGGGAACGTCTGTTCGCTGATCAAGGCCTCTCGAACCCATAAGTCGTACGACATTACTTCTCCCCTGGGCTTGGGAACTTGCAAGAGGTCCCGGACTAGGCGAACAACAGGCACGAACAGACGAACCCTCGGTCGCAACACTGATAACACTTTGCGCAATATCACTTTATCACTACGATTTTCTGTTTTGCACTTAATTCACTGAAATCGAATTTTTTAACAATTCACATTAGGTATGAATAAAACTGATTTCTACCTGAAGCACGCAATTCTACCCTCTATCAAAAGGTTATAATTGCGAAATCAGTCGTATAATGTAAGCACATTAATACCAGCAAAAAAAAAAACAGTAAACATATTTTAAGATAAAAAGATCAGTGGCTGGGGAAGAGACTAAACACTAGTTCATTCAAAACTACGTTTTCAATCTCTCACCGTACAGTGCCTTGGGACGAGAATAAAAAACTAAAAACGTTTTATCCTTTCTCCCCGTACAGAGACTAGGGACGAGAGTAACTCGAGAACGTTACTCGCTTGGGACGAGATAAAGATCGGAACGTTCTCTCTCCTCTCTCTCCCTCCGTCTGTATATCTCTCTCTCTCTCTCTCTTGATTTCGCACCGAAGAGAAGAGCCCACTTATGTTTCGTCAAAAAACAGGTTATTTGACCAAAGGAAAAAACTGAAAGGTTTTTCAATTAAAAAGTTCCTTTAAAATAGAATTTAAAACATTTAAGCTTTGAAAGAAGAATGAACAAAACGTCAGAATCGATTTATCTTTCTGCAAAGTGAAACCGTGATACTCTCTCTCTCTATCGTAACGATAGAGCGCAAACTGCGTAGCATAAATAAACTAAACGTTAGTTCATCTTTGAAACAGTACGAAGACTATTCAAAGAAAATCTTTCATAAAATATCTACTAAAAAATATTCATTTAATAAGTTTTAAATCATTAGCTCTGTAAAAGTTATTTACGATAGAAAGGGCTCAACGTTGTTTAACTTCGGTTTCCAAGTTAGGACCGCCTACTCTCAGGAAAGGTCGCATATAAACAAATCATAAAAATTTATCTTGATGTTTATTATAAATGGAAAGCTAATCGAAGAAGCCTAATAAAGGCGGGTGAGATATAAAATATATAGGGGAAAATCTATAAATAATTTATAACGTGATAAGATAATTGCTAAAAGCCTAAACACACTTCCGTACTGAGGGAAGGGTCGGCCATTTAAAAGTCAAGGAAAGTCCAAAAAACAATCCAAAGTCATCAAAAATTAAATCTATCCAAAAACGAGTTCAAGATTTAAGTTGAAGATAAAACACCTGTACTGCAAAAGCTCAAACCAAAATGAAGTACTTCACCAAATATGTTAAGAAAACTCCAGGTTCTACAGCGAGTATGAATACGTCTTGTCGTCAACGTCGACAGAGAAGAATTGAAGGGTTTGTTTACATGCAAGAGTGGTATCTGGCCGATAGTGGCGCTGGTGGGCACACCCGCAACCTTTATAGCGATCGCTCGCGAGTTTTTGAGTGTGTTTTCTGTCGAGCCGCTGAGTAGCAGCTATTATATATTCACCGGCTAAGTTAAATATTTAAAATTATAAAATCGTACACTGTATATGAAAAATGACAATCTTTTCTATTATTGCTAATATGTTTGGACAAAATACACATAAAAAGATTGAAAAAATAGTTTCTTAAAATGTTTGCTAAGAGAATTATCTTTCAAATACTTTTTAAAAGATTAAAATCAGTTGAGAAACAAAACAGCAGAATGTTTGAAATTACCCCAAAATAACACTTTTAATGTGGTAGAGTCAACAAGTCACACCTCTTAAGGCCCAAATCTTAATTCTCGACCTCTTTTTTTCTTTGGGTTTCTACCTTTCATTTTAACCCTTTTACCCCCAAAGGACGTACTGGTACGTTTCACAAAAGCCATTCCTTTACCCCCATGGACGTACCGGTACGTCCTTGCAAAAAAATTGCTATGAAAAATCTTTTTTTCATATTTTTGATAATTTTTGAGAAAATTCAGGCATTTTCCAAGAGAATGAGACCAACCTGACCTCTCTATGACAAAAATTAAGGCTGTTAGAGCAATTTGAAAAAAAATATACTGCAAAATGTGCTGGGAAAAAAATAACCCCCTGGGGGTTAAGGGTTGGAAATTTCCAAATAGCCTGGGGGGTAAAAGGGTTAAAATCCATCATTACCAGTCTGTTTTTTAACATATGCTCCCCTCAAAATCACTCTACAGTTCATCATACTGCTTTTGTTAACCCCTCTAACAAGGATATAATTTACCTGGCTTTCCACTCCTCCACTTTCATATGTTATCAGGTGATTATCCAACTTTTGAAACCAGGTAGTCATATATGTTAATTCAAAACTCTAAGCCATCTCTGAAATATGCCTCATTTTCATTTCTAATTCCAAAACCATGACCTCAATGTACCTCATGACATCCAGCCCTTCTCTTCCTCACTCTGCCATTCATATCTGCACCTATGATTAGCGCCTCTTTTACTGTTCTAATGGGAGCCTCAAACTCTTGTCTAAAAGTAGGGTCCCGAATTAAGCGTGTTCGAATTACACGATTCCCCTTTTCCACGATCGCTATTTTTCAAAAATAAATTTTCTGTATCCACGAGGCTGTTCAAAGTTCGCGAGTCAAGCACTACAAAATGTAACAAATCTATAGTCTTTTTAAGTATATTGGTAGCCCTAAATACGGTGATTTATAATAAATGTTACAAAACAATATTAACATTACATTTCATTAACATAATTTCATAATGAATAGCCTATTTAAGGATAAAATTCCACATCAACAATGAAATCAACTGTTAACTGTGCGAGTCCAGCTGACAAAATGTAAACAGAAATGTGGTTACGTTCTCGGCAATCTTTATCTTTCTCCAACCTTACGATAATTGTAATGGTAGTGTTAATGATGGTATATTAAAGCATTATTTTTGTTTAGTACAGTATATTTAAAAGCCTTATTTTTCCCTCTGGGCGTTCAAGGTTTTCACGAGTAGACTGGGTTCGTTTATCGGCAGTGAATAGCCTAAACTTCGGTAACGAGTCGTCAATATTTTGTCATATTTTAAACAGTAGGCTATACATTTGATTTGCAAACGTTGGTTTTGTAGAGTAGACGGTAAAATAAAATCTAGAGAGAGAGAGAGAGAGAGAGAGAGAGAGAGAGAGATTTGATGGCAGAAATCTCTCTCTCTCTCTCTCTCTCTCTCTCTCTCTCTCTCTCTCTCTCTCTCTCTCTCTCTCTCTCTCTCTCTAGATTTTATTTTACCGTCTACTCTACAAAACCAATGTTTGCAAATCAAATGTATACTGTTTAAAATATGACAAAATATTGACGACTCGTTACCGAAGTTTAGGCTATTCACTGCCGATAAACGATAACAAACCCTTTAATGCAAACTAACTGTATCCTTTGATATTCCTCTATATTTATCACGAATTCCTTCTATACCTCCTCAGACACTCTTATTTCAAATATCTAAATTATTCTTATCACAACTAACACCATCTAGTCATTTTCATTCCATTATATCTATTATTCCTCTGAATCTTATTCCCTTTCCTTATTCTGTTTATTCGATGGGATTCGTTTTTCCCTTTACCGTCTTTCAGAATCTATTTTTAGCCACTGGCAACCAAATCCCCCCTTCCCCCGTCTCATACCGTCTCCCCTGCGAGTCCACCCAGCCTATCTCATCACTCCCCCACCTTCATCCTCCCCTGTTCTAGGTCTGTAACCTTCTGCGTCATAATATCTCTCTCTCTCTCTCTCTCTCTCTCTCTCTCTCTCTCTCTCTCTCTCTCTCTCTCTCTCTCTCTCTCTCTCTCTCTCTCGTTATACAATACTTACAAATAGATGAAGAAACCAAAATCGGTTTTCTTGAAGTGTCAATTAAATACAAAACGAAAAAATTATACCGTGTATACATCCATTTCAATCATAGCTTAAAATACGGTAACCGATTTCGTCAGCAAACCACTATTTTTTAGGAAACACCATTCTATTCCAGAAAATTTTTACTCTTTAAATGTCAATTGCGCTATAATAAAACATGTACTTATGTTGTAAAATTTTGGGTGTGTTTTAAAAATCGAGTATTGCTAACTTATTTTTGTTTTACTTTTGGCTGTGATCACATCAGCTGATGTCTAGCTTCCGCGCGAATACAATAACAAAGAATTGTTTACACCATTTCTTAACTTATTCAAACCATCTATACAGTTAATATTACATAAACACCAATGTGTTATAACCTATCATATTTATTGTTTAGTACTTTATAACCATCCCTCTCTCTCTCTCTCTCTCTCTCTCTCTCTCTCTCTCTCTCTCTCTCTCTCTCTCTCTCTCTCTCTCATCGAACGTTATAGCGGTAACCTAATTGTTCGGTGACTTTAAAAATAGGCCTAGTACTTTCTTCTTTACCTTTTTTGCATATGGATCCATAATTGAGGTGGGTACAAGTTGACTTATAACTGAAGTTAGGAAAAGTATTTTGGATATGGAAAGGACAATTATCTTTCGTAACAGTTTAGAATTATCGTAAGTTATCACTCTGTCATTAGCGGCAGTTTGCTATTGTGGATTAAACGCATAAGGAAAAAAAAATTTCCAGCTTTGCTACGAATTTAGGAATTTATATGGATACGGTAAGTAAAATATTTGTAATAACATAATGTTTACTAAATGTTTGTAATATCATTAGTTATGACTTAGATCATGTGTGTTTAATGCATTCGTTTGTTTATTATGATCGAAGATGGAGCGTAAACAAATGGAAGGTTTCCGTTTCAGGCGGCATCATAAAGAAAAACATTTCATAAATGGCATTCATTTCATTTATTTGAAAGTTCTAATAAAAAATAATTAGAACATTGGTAATAACAAATTCAACATATAATCTATACTTGGTAAAATTGCTGTCAATTCAAAAACACAGATGTATAAATGCGTCTGTTTCTTCGTTGTGATCAGAGTTAAACGTAAACAAAACATTGGTTGTCGTTTTCTATTCTGCTTTTTAGCGTGTTTAGGAAACGCATGATATAAAATCGCCTTTATTTTGATAATTCTGGATTTTCAATCATACAACAAGCTAGTCTATAGAGTGATGGTTTTGCTATTCACCAGTTGTATTATACAATAGATATGACAAACATTAAAATTTGTCTGTATTTTGGGTTGTGTTGTAACGGGAAATATATGGTGTTTACACCTATCCTGGTTATAATTTTAACCATTTTTCAAGTTATTAGAACTTTAAAGTATATTAAATGTTTTATTTATTTACAAAAACAATTTGATATTATAAAGAAATACAGTATAGTACAAAGAAAGTATTGGAAATGGGTAGTAAACACATTTGAATAGGCAAATTGCTGGTTGCCATGGCCACAATGGAATTATTTCTGTTAGTTGTGTGTTTCGAAATTCGCGATTTTCCATTTACACGAGGTCATTAATCGACCAAATTCTCGCATAATTCGGGACCCTACTGTAGTTCTTTTGACAACCCATCAGAGGAGCATATGTTGAAAGTACTACTTATACTGATAGGAACTGTTAAACCAGATACTATTCTAGTAAAAGATGTGAATCATTATAGAAAAATTTTCACAGCTTTCAACTGTAAATGATAAATAATGGTATATATGCTACAATCTTGTTGAAAACCCCCATGAAATAAGGCAGCTAATGATACAGTAAACCTTAATTCATTCTCAGAAAACCATATTAGCTAAACCACTACATCACTTAGCTAATGAAAAAACATACCTCGGCTGTCCTCATCCCAGTATGGTTCAGAAATAACAAGAGATTGGGGATTTGTCTTGTAGTCTTGAGGTTCAATCACTGCATCATAGAAATTGTTGATTATTGGTCCAACGCTTAAGGATGAGTCAAACTCTACTACTCTTCCCATCCTTGGAACTTTTGTAGTTTTGATATGGTATTTATCAAACTCTTGGTATGCAATAGCTTCTAAAAACTGCTTGTGTAAGTAAGGCTCACCTGCAATATAACAAAGATTTTATATCATAACCAATCTACAAACATTTTCTTAATGATTACAAATAAAAGCATAGCCAGATCTTACAATTAGCTGGGTTAGGTAACAGACACATCAATGAAAGCAGAAAAACTGTGAATAATGTGACACCCGTAGCAATACTCTGTGACATAAAAAAAAAAAAATAAACTTGTATATGGCAGCCTTGAGTTTAAAGGTAAGGGTAACAGTAATCATGGTTATATGAAAACATAATCAATGTAAGCCTTAATAGTTATATGATACCAAATAGAAAAAGTTCACTTATATAAGAGTATAGTATCGTTCTCAACTTAATCAAGGCTTTTCGGTCTTTTCAAGTAAGGAGTGCGACTGATGACCTCTGGATGGAATTTTGGAAATCCAGATTATTGCATCTTTGGCCTGGAGAACATCTAAATTTTATGTTTCATAGTTTTTTTAAGATGTAAATAATTTTTTATTGTTAAAAACTCCTTTCATACACAGTATTTATGCAAGTGTATCCAGTCCTATACACCAGTGGTTCCCAACCTATGGTCCACAGATGCTGGTCCGTAATACATGATTTGCTGATCAGCCAGATTGCTTTATTTGATACTTATCATTTTATTCATAATCTGAGATAAATCATAATCTGTTAAACTAACTTTAAGGTAAGTAGCTATCATTAAAAAAATAAGGAAATATGTATTGTGTGACTATATTAACTGCGTAGAACAGACACACTACAAAGAGATGTGCAATCAACGACCATTGATAGTGGCGCCACGACCATTCCCAACTTCCCCTCCTACACCTGACAGGTGAGCAGTTTGATAATGCAAATGGTAATGGCCACATGATTAATACTATTAGGGATAATGAAAATAGAGCAACATAATGTGATGCAACTGCTAACATTACAGGCCACTCTGCCAGTGATGAGATGCATGAACATCCTCCAACTAAAAAAGTAAAAAAAAACTAATTGTAGCATTGTTCAGATATATGATTCTTCATATATAAAATTTTGGTTTACTAAGATAAATGAGGGTAAATGTGACAAACCTAAATGCACAGTATATGGCGTTATTCTTTCTGATAATACAAGAAAACCGTCCAGGGTAATAAGACCTCTAAATTCAAAACACAGTGCACTAGCAATGAAACTTCAGGAATATTTTGAAAGAATGCTTAAGGAACTTAAGTGTGAAAGAGAAAGTCTCCAGAAATTTGTTTCTATAAATTATGCTGCATTGAGAGCTTCTCACAAAATGTCACTTTGAATTGTGAAAGCTAAAAACCTTTTAGCATTGGAGAAGACTTAATAATGCCATGTGTGAAAGACAGATGTGCTGAAATGTTTGGCGAGAAATCCCTCACTAAGATTTGTCGCATACAGTATCTATAAAATAATATGATAACGAGGAGGAATGGTGGATTAGAAGATGTGGGGGATCACTTGTTACACCAACTATAGGCATCACAAAACTTAACTCTACCTACAAGTTGATGAATTTACTGATGTTCCAAAAAATGCAATTTTCATTGTTAATGTAAGATAGGAATACTGATAATTTTAAGGAAGAATTGCTATTTACCCATGAACTGCCATCACATACTGCTGGTGCTGCAATTTATGAAGCAATGAATAACTATGTAGTAAATAATGAGTTGAAATAGGAGTGTTGTGTTGGTATCTGCACTGAAGGAGCGGCAGCAATGACAGGACGATAATCAGGTGTCACAACGAAGTCAAGGGGGTTGCCCCCAACGGTAAAGCTACACACTATGATTGATTGAGAAATACTAGCAGCCATAATACTTGATGTGGAACTAAATAATGTTTTATCAGAAACTGTTAAAGCTGTGAATTTTGTAAAGGGTTATGCACTCAATTCAAGTTTGTTCACATTGCTCTGTGAAGATATGGAGGGTGAACACCAGCAGTTCCTATTCCATACAGAAGTGCGATGGCTATTGCAACGTAAGGTTTTAACATGGGCCCTTGAATTACACAATGAGTAGGTAATATCTTTAAAACACAGAAAACCTGACTTGGCAAATATGCTTCAGGGTATTAAGTGGATTGCTAGGTTAGCCTATTTGAGTGACATTTTTTATTCTGAATCAGCTTCATTTATCCCTACAGGACATGAATTCTTCAATTTTTCTGATGTCAGATAAGATTGATGGGTTCCAAATGAAACTGCTGGTTTGACATAATAGGATCAACAGAGAGAGTTTTATTTCCCAGGGTTGCCTTAATTGTTAATGATCAGAGAGAGGAGTTAAACATTGACAGTTCGAAATGTATCATTGCAAAACATTAAAATTCTCTTTCTGAGAGTTTTTTTACTTACTTTCCTGATGAAAAGGATATACAAAAAAGGAATGAATGGGTTCGTAGTCCTTTCTCAGACTCTCCTTTCTCAAACTCAAATGAGTAAAATTTGAATTCATTGCAAGAGGATCAGCTAACTGAGTTGTTAAATGATAAGAATCTCTGTACCTTATAAAAGTAGCAAAACATTATCTGCACTTTGGATTCATGCCCGTGGATAAGTTCCTGAATTAAGTGCCACTGCTTTGGCATTGTTAATGCCACTTTCTTCTTCAACTTATTTGTGTGAAGCAGGGTTCTTGGTACTGGTTTTAAAAGACTGATTATGGAAACAGATTTAATATAAAAACTCTAGTTCGTCATGCACCATGTCTTGAGAAACTTATTTCAGCAAAGCAAACAGAGAAATCCTACTAATTCAGCAATACTGGTTAAGCTGACTGTAATGTGTGTTTTTTGAGTCTTTATATTTAGACCCTTTTGGATTAATGATTCTTAAATACCCTAAAGAAGCAAGTTCAATTATGAATTAGAATTTGAATAATTTTGCACATATATAAAATTATACTCAAATTTAATGGAAATATATGAAGCATGATTTGGATAAGTGGAATTTTTATTGCTTATATATGTAGGCCTATTTTACATTTCATCTGTTAAACATGAAATATTACTTTCTGGTGTATTGATACTTCCTTGCGATACACGAATCTGTCACCATGACTTCAATTTCTACTGTAGTATTTTTTCCCACCAAGGCATGCATTTGATTTGGAAATTTTTACTTTTAAATTTATTTTACTTTCTATATGAAACATATCACATATACAATGATTACATGGCATTCTCACACAAATTTCAATTGCTAAAAACAAATACATTGAGGATATGTGCATTTGTTATGGTTTTGGTTGCATTTGATAATTATTTGGACTACATTAATCAAATATCAGTGAATGCCTAAATGTATATATTGGTCCATATAATTTCTTGCACTCTCTTGACTGGTCTCTGAAGTTGAAAAGGTTGGAGAATACTATTGTACACAACCCTTTTCTGACCTGGGTACTTCTTTACTTGTTTTTACTTTAAAAAATTCAGGGAAAGCTATTTATTTTAGTGAACCCATATAATTGTGAGGAATAGATTACCCCTTTTCTTTTTAAATTATATGGTATTTGTAAATAAACATTGAAGGCAAGTCTTTATAAGGTATGTTCTCATTTCTTTCTCTGATCATTTATATACAGTATTTAAAATTTTCATATCATGATTATGCTGAAAGATGTATAAAGTGTCAGAGACAATAACTAATTAGGCCAAAAGCATAAAATTGGCTAAAAAATACAGACAAGAATCCATTATGTTAGCCAGTTTTATTCATGTGTGTGCATTTGGTACATTTAGCCTACAAGTGTTTGTGTGTGTTGGGACTGATATTTTTTTATTTTAGGAAAGAGGCTCACCACCTGTCTGTGAATAACCCTGACGTAGGATGAATATGTCCTTATGATCACCACTGGTAAGGAAAAATACCAATAAAAGCCTATAATTATACATACTAAACTCTATTCAATCAATCTCTAAGATATTAACTATAAAAAGTCCAATATCGCAAAATAGGAAAATTGCTAACACAGTTCAAACATACTTTTTTATTTTTTAATACTGAATGGCTTTTAATTTGAACAAGAATAGTCAAGGAATTTTATAGCCTACATTTTGTACACTCACTTTAGTAAAAACAAAAAACTTGCATATGAAAAACAGAATTTCAATAATAAAATTTCTTAGTTTCTGTATTCACCTGATGTTCATAGTGCTTCTTCTCAAGAAGTTTGGCTTAATTAACATTTACCGGTGAAATTAAAAAAAAAAAATTACCACCCAATTCAACCAGCCTAGACTACTTTGATCTTTTCCATGATCTACTATTTTCTTTGTTTCATCTCCCTATCACGAACTCTTATAGAACTAACTTTGACAAATTCTTCCATATAGTTATCTGGAAAACTTGTACAAGCCAAGCATGTTTAAGTTAAATGTTGCCCCGATGCCAAACAAATAGGGAATGTGGGTCTTCTCTCCTAAAAGAAGCCTATTCACTGAACATTTTCACACAAATGAATGTGAAAATTTATCAAAAGATATACTTGGATGTGTTTACATCTACCTAACCAATGAAAAGGCACTAAATAGCATTTACATATATAAACTGTTATGACCAGAGCAAATTTCATAGTAAATATGAAATGTCATCAAGGTGATACTGTTTATCATAGAGCATTAGAAATGGCATTTCAAACCATAACATACAAGGTGAAGAAAGTTTCTTTATTGTTAGAGGTAGAAAAGCAGACAGCTTCAGCAGGAAAGCACAGTGAACCACAAGTAGGATTCACTGACATAATGGATGCCACTTTGAAAAGGTGTGGCCTTAGAGCATTATGATTCAACTGGGAAGATTGTTTTATGATTGAGATAGTTTTCATATATGATGAAAGCTTAAAAGGACTGTTGACTACAGTACCGGGTTTAAACTGCACTAAATCCTTAATAGATTTCTCTAGTAGATATGATCTTACCATCCCTCTGAGTGCCCATAGGTCACCTTCTCAGTCATCAGGAGTCACTGTTCAGTACACCCTAGTCTTATCTTTGGTGCAGATGGTGATCATAGGAGTATATTTTCAGTCTCTAGGACATTGTGTGACTGTGCAATAACCTCTCCTCTGACTGCTAATCACAAGCAACTCTTAGCAGTTGGTCAGAAAAGCTGTAGATAATGAAGTACAAAGACTAATTCCAGTAAGAGGGCCCAGGGAAAAAAAATATATATGAAGACTTAGACATGAGAGGAGTTCAGTAAGAAAGAGTACAAGACATGAGGGAGTGGAGAGAACTAAATTCACAACTATCCCCATAAATAGATAAGCTACTATAAAATTTCTTAAAATGATTATACAAATGTATATACCAGAGCACTTTCCCCAATTTTGATGGGTAGTCAACATCAAACAAATGAAAAAAGGGGGGCCTTTCCTCTCTACGTTCCTCCCAGCCTGACAAGTGACTCGACCGAGTTCGGCCGGTACTGCTAGGGTGCCACAGCCCACCCTCCCCTTTTATCCACCACAGATAAAGCTTCATAAAGCTGAATCCCTTACTACTGCTCCCTCCGCGGTCATCCAAGGCGACCGGAGGAAGCAGCAGGGCCTACTGAAACTGTGTCACAATCGCTCGCCATTCATTCCTATTTCTAGCAGGCTCTCTTGCCTCTCTCACATCTATCCTCCAATCACCCAGAGCTCTCTTCACTCCTCCATCCACCCAAACCTTGGCCTTCCTCTTGTGCTTCTCCCATCAACTCTTGCATTCATCACCTTCTTTAGCCGACAGCCATTTTCCATTCTCTCAACATGGCCAAACCACCTCAACACATTCATATTCACTCTAGCAGCTAAATCATTTCTTACACCCGTTCTCACCCTCACTACTTCGTTCCTAACCCTATCTAAACGAGATACACCAGCCATACTCCTCAGACACTTCATCTCAAACACATTCAATTTCTGTCTCTCGGTCATTTTCATTCACCACAACTCCGACTTATACATCACAGTTGGTACAATCACTTTCTCATACAGAACTCTCTTTACATTCATGCCTAACCCTCTATTCTTTACCACTCCCTTCACTGCCCCCAACACTTTGCAACCTTCATTCACTCTCTGACGTACACCTGCTTCCACTCCACCATTTGCTGCAACAACAGACCTCAAGTACTTAAACTGATCTACTTCCTCAAGTAACTCTCCATTCAACATGACATTCAACCTAGCACCACCCTTCCTTCTCGTACATCTAATAACATTATTCTAACCCACATTAACTCTCAACTTCCTTCTCTCACATTCCCTTTGAAACTCTGTCACTAATCGACCAAGCTCCTCTTCCGAGTCTGCAACTAGTACAGTATCATCCGCAATCAACAACTGATTTACCTCCTATTCATAATCCCTCTTGTCTCTAAGTTTCAATCTTTGACCAAGCACACAAGTATTTGCCTCTCTCACCACTCCATTAACAAACAAATTGAACAACCCAGGTGACATCACACATCCCTGTCTCAGCCCCACTCTCACTGGAAACCAATTGCTCACTAAATTTCTTATCCTAACAAATGCTTTACTACCTATGTATTAACTTTTCACTGCTTGCAACAACATTCCACCAATTCCATATAACCTCATCACATTCCACATTGCTTCCCTATCAAAACTCTATCGTACGCTTTCTCTAGATCCATTAACACAACATGCACCTCCTTACCTTTTGCTAAATATTTCTTGCATATCTGCCTATCTGTAAAAATCTGATTCATACATCCCCTACCTCTTCTAAAATTAACCTGTACTTCTAAGATTGCATTCTCAGTTGCACACTCAGTTAAGCATAAATAAATTATTCAAAAGAATATATGATCTGTCTATATAATTGAAGGATTTCACATGAAAATAGAAAACAAATTGCATACCATCATTAAATGGAATAGCAATTTGGTAATAGTAATAATAATCACTCATTACTTATCGATATGACAGAATAAGGAAACAAAGCATTGGTGAAATGTGTCTCTACCAATACAACTGCTCATAAGCAGCATCAACAGAAGAATGAGACGTTAAGGTAGTAAACAACCTTGCGGTATCTAATCCTACCTTAATAATTCCCTCTGATAAGATACTGGTGGTATACATCAATTTTAGAATGTTCATTTCCATTGTAGAACTAAATGGAAAGAATAAATGTTAGTATGTTTGGATAAAAGAAATATACTTACCATTTATAAGTCCAAGGCCAAAGGCACTAATGACAACTTGGGATGTAATAGTTTGTAACTTATTTGCCACATTTCTTAAAATTGTTCGAATTTTCTCTTGAGCTCCTAACACTCCTTGACTAACATAAATAAGTAGCACCGATGCATCTGAAGAAGCCAACTCTGAAGACCAGTTACTTATTACATCTAGGGCAGTTGTCAAACCCAATGTGTGATTAGTAGGTTCTGAAATGACAATAATTTTGAAAAAAGTTAGTACTCTCAAAATATAAAAATACAAAATTTACATACAAACCCATGCATTACAACAGCCTATCTATGCAACAATGTTACCTCCAGACATTTGCTTAAAGAGGCGTCTACCATTCAACCTGTTTGAGTGTGCATTCGTGTTCTTGATCATCCCTGGTAGCAGAACTTGAAAAAATTATATTTATTTCAACAAGAATCATTACTTTATAATATGGTCAAATAGCTGGGTGAGAAGGATTTGTTAACATGAAAAAAACTTTGACAACGGGGTGAAGAACCTATGTAAATTCTTGAAGTGAAGTTGAATAGAGTCAAAAAGTTCTGAAAATTAATAAAGGGCAATGAAACCAACTAAAACCTTGTTAGTAAGGATGTGAGTTGTAATATTTGGTCAATTTTTTAATTAAGTCACAAAAGCTATCACTGCAGAGATATGTGCTTAGATGATAGGAGGAACATTAGGATGAATCTGACACCTCACTCTATTTAATTCAGGGATAGATGAAAGCTTCACTAATGGCCCAACAGAGTATAGTCACACCTCAGAATATGATAGGGTTAGGTAACAGAGACCACTGCGAAATGCAAAAAATGCAAAAAATGTTACTCTTGGATAAGATGACTCATAACCACCCCTAGCAACTAATCAGTGATTTCAAATGGTCAACTAAAACCCTAAATACCTCACTAAATTATTTTTGCACAGTTCACTCAATGTACTGTAGTGTATAAACTCATATTTTCTCAACATTCCTTTAACAAACTCCTAAATACTGTATTCCAAAACACAGTATTTAAATTACTACTAAATTTCATTCTATTCTCTTCACAGTCCCAGATCCTTATAATTCAACTATCAAGTTTTATTGTTTTACTATCATATATAATTAAGTTATAATCAATTTATACTTTATTATAAATTCTCTCTATCATCACTACAATAAATCTTATTCTGCTATACAGTGGAACCTCTACACACGAACGTATCTACATCCGAATTTTCCAAAACCTGAAGTAAATTTCAAGCAATTTTTTTACTCTACACCGGAATTTTATTTCGACACACGAAGTAAGCAATTTTCGTCGTACCGGTTGTATCCGAATTTTTCGACACGCGAAGTACAATTCGAACACGTTCCTACTCTACACCCAAATTTTTTTTCGACACCCGAAGTAAACAATACCCGTACACGTAGATGGTACTCATAGCGCCGGATGTATTTTTTATTTCCACCGATAGAAGGCAGCACTTCACCTCGGAGGGACCCTCAATTAGCGTGGCTTGGGTCATTCCTCTGTTCTCGTCGGCTTCGTGTGGTTGTGCCTTGTGCGTTCTGCTATTAACTGTTTTAATCGTGATTTTTTACATTCATCCTTTTACGGTATTTCACGTAAATCATGGGTCTTAAAAGGCTTAGTTTTGCAAGTGGTAGTGGTGAGAAAAGGAAGAAGGAAATGCTTTCTTTAGAAGTAAAGCAAGGAATTATTGAAAAGCATGAGCCACGTCCACGTGAGTGAACTTGCAAAAGAATATGGCCGAAACATGTCGACTATCTCGACAATCTTGAAACAGAAAGAAGCCATTAAAGCAGTGAAACCTTCTAAGGGGATCACCATAATTTCAAAACGTCGTAGCCCTGCCATAGAAGAGATGGAACGACTTCTGCTAATCTGGATCAAGGACGGAAAGATTGTTGGCGACACCATCACCGAAACTATCATCTGCGAGAAGGCGCACGCCATCTTCACCGACTTGAAGGAGGCGAGCTCTGGGGTGATGCTGGGGAGAGTTCAACCAAACGTTCCTCAGACGATTTCAAGGAATCTCGTGGCTGGTTTGAAAAATTTAAGAAACGGTCCGGGATTCATTCAGTTGTTCGCCACGAAGAGGCTGCTAGTGCGGACACAAAGGCTGCTAGTGCGGACACAAAGGCTGCTAGTGCGGACACAAAGGCTGCAGCTGACTTTGTGAAGAAGTTTGAAAGGACCGTGCAGGAAGAAGGCTACGTAGAGCAGCAGGTGTTCAATTGTGATGCAACCGGGTTGTTTTGGAAGAAGATGCCCAGTCGAACCTACATCACCGCCAAAGAGAAGAAATTGCCTGGGCATAAGCCAATGAAGGATCAGTTGACTCTTGCCCTATGTGCCAACGCTAGCGGGGACTTTAAAGTCAAGCCCTTACTGGTTTACCATTAGGAGAACCCTAGGGCCTTTAAGGCACAGAATATACATAAGGACCAGCCTCATGTTTTCTGGCGATCCAACTCGAAGGCCTGGGTCACTAGGCAGTTCTTTGTCCAATGGGTTAATCAAGTTTTCGGTCCTTCTGGGAAGAAGTATCTTCGTGAGCAGAAATTGCCTTTAAAGTGCCTGATATGCCTTGACAATGCACCTGCTCACTTCTCCGGACTCGAAGATGATATCTTCGAAGAATTTAAGTTCATAAAGGTGCTGTATCTTCCACCGAATACCACCTCTATCCTCCAGCCCATGGACCAGCAAGTCATCTCAAACTTCAAGAAGCTCTACACCAAGCACATATTCAAGCAGTGCTTTAATGTCACACAAAGCACAAACTTAACTTTGCGTGAATTTTGGAAAAGCCACTTTAACATCGAGCACTGCTTGAAGATCATAGATCAGGCTTGAGTGGGATTAACTCGACGAACCCTCAATTCTGCCTGGAAGAAGCTGTGGCCTGATGCAACTTCTCCCAGAGATTTCGAAGGTTTTGACCCCAAACCTGATCCCATGGTGGGTGCAGTGGAAGACGTAGAGGAAATTGTCTCCCTTGGCAAGTCCATGGGTCTGGAGGTCAACGCAGATGACATCACGGAACTCGTCGCCGAACATCACGGCGAACTTACTACAGAAGAGCTCAAGGAACTCCACGCTATGTCTGAGCACATGAGTGATGACGAGGAAGGGATCGAGGAGGTAGAACATGTGTTAGGTTCGGCGCAAATAAAAGAGGTGTTAGGAAAATATCAAGACGTGGTCGACTTCATCGACAAATACCATCCCAAAAAATTGCAGGTTTGTCGTGTAGTTGCGCAGTTCGATGATGTTTGCCTAACTCATTTTCGAAATATTCTGAAAACCCGTACCAAGCAACTTTCTATCAATAGCTTCTTTAAAAAAACTACGAAGCGAACTCATGATGAAGAGGAAGGAAGTGGTTCAAAGAAAACGGCAAAGAGTGAAGCGAAAGAAAGTGAAACAAAGAAAACGGCAAAGATTGAAGAGAAAAAAATTCAATCAATTTTAAGTGTAGAGAGTGAAAGTGATTAAAATTAATCATCAAAAAGAAAAAAAGAAAATGTAAAAAAAATATATAAAATATAAAAATAAAAATAAATAAATAAGCTAAGTTAGGTTAAAGTTCACTTAGTGAAAGTTAGAATAAGTTACGGCAGTGTACGTTTATCGTAGTCACCCTCTCTACCTCCTCGCCGCCCGTCCGTCTCCTCTCTGCATAGCAAGACCGACACCTGCGCTGGACTTTCTAAGGTTAAGTGACGCTAAAAACCCATTTCTTATTTATTATTTCTTTACAATTATTCTTTTTTACATGTCTATTATCTAATTTAGTGTGCATTATTGTCATGTGTAATTATGTGTAGTAATTTATTAAGGAGTTATCATAGGTTTTTGGGCTCAACCACGGATTATTCCTATTTCAATGTATTCTTACGGGAAAATTCGTTTCTACAACCGAACAATTTCTACACCCGAAGTAAAGTGACGCTAAAAACCCGTTTCTTTTTTATTATTTCTTTATAATTATTCTTTTTTACATGTGTATTATCTAATTTAGTGTTCATTATTGTCATGTGTAATTATGTGTAGTAATTTATTAAGGAGTTATCATAGGTTTTTGGGCTCAACCACAGATTCTATTTCAATGAATTCTTATGGGAAAATTCGTTTCTACAACCGAACATTTTCTACACCCGAAGTCGGTTGTGGAAAGGATTAAATTCGTATGTAGAGGTACCACTGTACTTCAAATTATTTTCCTGCCTTTTATCATTTTCATCTCATTATTTCTGTTCCATATTCAATTCATTCCTGTATATTGTATAACAAATCATCATTTATTTTCTCTACCATCTGTTTACATTAAGTCTTATTCTACTGTATTATCTTTTTAATTATTTCCCCCCCCCCCCCTCTCTCTCTCTCTCTCTCTCTCTCTCTCTCTCTCTCTCTCTCTCTCTCTCCCCTTGAATCTTGCAATTCTTATCTGCGACAGGAAGTTTTTCCCTCATGTCTCTCTGTATTCCAAGATATACTAGGTACTGCTTGGGTTCCACAGAGGACTTCTCCCAGTTTGCCTCAACCCCCAGGTCACAGCACAACTCGAGTAGTAAAGTGTGATGTTGGAGAAGGGTCTCTATCAAGTCTGTCAAGACTAGCCCATAATCTAGATAAGCAAGACAACAAATGCTGTTGGCATGTGCCCAAGCTGAACTAGGGTGAACATTCAAGTGAATACCTGAGGGGCTGCTGAAAGACCAAAGGCCAGCATCCAAAATTGGTAAATCTTCTGTACAGATTGAAAATCAGTTACTTCTTTAAAGACGGATGGCAAGCTTATTTGGCGAGCCAGCTTGGAGACTTGTGATATCTCACAAAACCAAAAGGATGAATCACTGGGTAGCAGATGGAGCATGTGAATACTTGCAATCTCCGGAGAGCTCAGTTCCAAAGACCCATAGCGCTCTGGTGACCAGTCACACTGGACAATAGATCAGGATTGAATCTCGCCACTGGCATGAAAGACTTGCCCCAGGTGTGCTAACCTGTGTTTCTCGCTCTATCTTGCGAGATGGCGAGCATGAATGTGACATAGATAGTTGAGCTGAGAGAGCGAGCAGGTATTGTGCCACCCTTCTAACACAATTAGGTGAGCTAAGTGGTGAGCTTACTTGGCAAATCAGCATAGGTGACTGTGCGAGTTGGAGATTCATGAAGTCTCAGAGAACTCTCACTGGTGCTTATGAGCAACCGCTGTGAGGGCGTTGCTAAAGGTACTCGAAGGGACAGTGAGGTTAGAGGGATGAGGATAAGGGTGTCTATCATCATGATGAGTGAGCTCAGCAAGCATACTTGCTTTGAAAGGGGGAGTACTGTGGAAGCGCTCTCATAAGCATTACTCCATAGATCCTTGTATGTAAGAGGAACTGCTGCTGACCAACAACCTTTAGTCCAGAGTCAGCCTTCGTACTTAGATTGTGCTGACAAGGGAAGGCAACAAAGTTGGGGCCTCCAGGTCAACAGGCAAAGGCCGACATACCAAACGCTATGTAGGCACCTTAAGTGACAGCTATAAGAGTGTGCCTCAGTGCAACTACTGTACTACATTGGAACCTTGCCTATTAGAACCCTAGCTACCCCTCCCCCCCTCACACACCGGTGAAGCTCACTTTCACTCAGAGATAGTACTTGTCTTGGGGGACAGGGCTGGCGGGCAAATATGTGTAAATAGCTAAGGTTTGTATGGTTAGGAAAAATACAAATTATCTTCGAATTTGTCATTTGTTCCGTAACCGAAATACAAACCACGCTATTTACATTGGGTGACTTACCCCTTAGGTAGGGTGGAAAGTCCCCAGCCATACTGGCTTTGGCTTTACCCGGGGACTCAGAATCCGAGTGAGTCACACTCGAGAAAAGGAGTCCCTGCACCTCACAAGTTCCTTGCTCCGCAAGGAACTGTGTGGTCTACATAAGCTTGTGTGTGAAGGAAGAAGTGTGACCCGTCCTAGGCAGTTGACCTGGAGTTCCAGAAGGAACTCTGGGTTAGGACGTTCCCAATACCACCTCGTCAGGGTATGGGGGACGCGACAGTATTGACTCAATACTCGGAACACAAGGAAGCATGGTTTACCTGCAAAGGTTCGAGGTTAGCTATGCAGAGACCAGGATGCTGCTTCCCAGTAGAGGGGATGATGAAGAAAGAAGTAAGGGCCAGACATACTTCTTTCGTTCATGCAGACTAAAACCTGATAACAATGCCCTCAACCTTCTGCTACCTGTCCAAAAAGGAGCCTGAGGTTAGACCAGCTGTTGTGTAGCCACCACAGAGCGATAGAAAACGTATCCAAACTCCTGTGGGTCACGCCCTGCAGGAAGCGGGCTGCGAAGGTCATTAGACGCTTCCAGACTCCAGCTTGTAGCACCTGCGTCACAGAGTAGTATTACTCGAAGGAGAGGGACGTGACGGGCGACGTGACGGGGGAGGGTCTGGAGTCAGGTCGAGATGAATGTCCTTGAGTCCGAGCTGAAGAGGTATACTGGTGACTCTCCCCCGTGTCCTTCTTGTGCTCCCAAATGGGCTGCAACTGAGGACAAACCGCAGCTGTTCCCAAAGCTAACCTCTCGATTCCTTTACTGGCAAGAAGGAGAAGGTTTTGGGACATCAGATACAGAATGGTGACTTGAAATCTTGAAGGAATTGGACCGAAGGGCCGGGACCCCAAGATTCTGAGTCTGGCCAACAACTCAGGAGCGAACCTGAATGTTGCCTTCCCCCATTCCTTAGAAAGGGCGGAGTCGTTCGAGACCATGAAGATTGTTTACACACTGGCCGCAGCCAGAGTGAGCAGGAGACCCAAGACGGAATACGATCAAAGGCCTGACGTAAAGGGTCTTGAGAAGATCTCTTAAGGGACTAAAAAGTTCGAGCTATGCTCCAAGTTGGAGGTCTCACTCCGACTAGGGCAGAGACGTTCGCAGCTTCGCATGAGCGAGGAAAGGTCCAGCGGGAAGGAAAAAGTTATTCCTTTAAGCCTGAAGGTCAGGGAAAGGCTGAGCGACAGGCTTCACTGCCGAGAGCGGAAACGAGTTTCCTCCCGCCGAAAGGCAATAAGATCATTATTGCTGGAGAAGAGGCCTCAAGGGAAGAGGTATATCTCCCACAACACCAACCACCGAAGACTCTCCACTTTGCCTGAAGACCCCTGCGGATGACTATCGCAGATGACGCGACCTCCGTCCCGCGACTGTAGCGGGTTGTCTCTTCTTGAGGAGGAGGCGTAGTGTCTCCAGGCATGAAGCCGAAGCGACGCCCCGGCTCGTGAAAGATGTTGCAGTGTGGTTGTTTGAGTAGCCTGTGCCGTGGGAGAAGCTCTCCCGGGAGTTCCGTCCAGGGAAGCAGAGGGTCCGGAAACCGTTCTGCGCATAGTCCCAGTGGAGCTCGGGCCAATGAAAGGTTGACAGACAACCTGGTCTTGTTGAGACCCATTCTCAACAGACAACAAAGGAGGGAAGACGCAGGCGTCGATGTTGTCCCACCATCACCGGAATGCATCTTGCCAGAGTCTCGGGGTCTGAGACTGGGGGGAAGAACAGCGGAAGCTTGAGGTTCCAAGCTGTCGCGATCAGGTCCCCCAGACCAGGACTTGCTGGTTACTCAAGGCCAAAGTCCCCCAGGTACACTCTCTCTACGATGCTCTGCTCGGATAGTCGGAGAGAACATTCCCCTGCCCGGAATGAGAGAGCCGATGGTGGTATTGAGAGTATCTCAAATCAACTCAGTATCTCTACTGCAAGATGCGAAAGTGTGAAAATGCGTCCCCTGCTGGTTAGAACACGCCCGAACCATGAAGTCGACGTGCACGGAACGACTCGGCAGGAGCTGTAGGATCTGTAGAGGGGCTAGACTACGGCCCCTAAGCCTGCCTGAATGATGGAGAGGTATCCTTCAGGTCCTGACCATAGGCCTGGCCCGGAACATGCCCCCCCCCCCCTTTTCTTTGACGAAGCTGAGAACAGCATAAAAAATGTGAGGAAAGGACGAGAATATCCACTCCCATCAAGAGGTTCCATAGGTCAACACCCATTGCAGGTCTAATCGTTTCGCTGGTCCCATAGGGGCCAGAAAGTCCGGTTAATCGTTGCTTTGAAACCACCGGAACTTGGGCCGCCCCACAAGGAACTTATCCTGAGGCGACCGTTCGGAACTTTAGACGGGTCAATGGGGAAAAGAGAACTAGGAAACGTTCCAAGGTAGGGTTGAAAGCTCTGCTTGACTGAGAACAGGTACTGCGACTCCCCTCAGCCTTGCCACAGTCAACTGAAGGGAAGGCTCGGGGGAGGTGGCAACAGAATCTGGCGTCCCCAGGCGGTCACCCATCCAAGTACCGACCAGAACCGACGTTGCTTAACCTCGCTGGACGAACGAGAAGCGGGGTTTCCAACGTGGTAAGGCCGTTGACTCAATATCATGGCTAGATACTCCAGATGTTGAGGCAGAAGAAGAAGAGAAGGCTCCTAGCAAAATACCATGAACCCCCACTCATGGTAAGCATCCAGAAGCTTGTCCCAGCGCTGAAGAAGGTTGAACCCGAGCCTACCGGAGTTGACCAAATCTCCAAAAGGCGAAGGAGGCGGAAGCCTGCACCTGAGCAGCCATGAGGAAAGCAGGGAGAGTTCTCTGGGGAAAAAAATCTGCGATGCCACGGCGGGATCGCCACACTGCATCTTAAGCAGGAATACCTGTAGTCTAGGCTGAATTCCACGAGCTTCCTGGAAGATGGATGGAATGGACACTGAAAGTACCCGTCCTTCCGATCCAGGGCCTAAGGAGTCCTGTCGCCTCATTACCAGTCTGATCGATTCTGCTGTTCCACGCTGGACGAAGTTTGTTCGACAAACTTGATCAGGGCTGAGAGGTCGACTACGGAACTCCCGTCTCAGATACTTCCTTATAAGAAAGGATTGACTGAAGAAGCCGGGGGTGAAGCCGTCGACGATCCTATGGAGGACCTTCTCCTAAGGCATGGATCATTCTGCCCAAACAGGCAAACTCTTGCTGACCCTATGGCATAGAGGTTCAGAGACACTGAATTCGCTGACAGAGACGGCAGGCGCGATATCCTTGGCTGATCAGAGATCGTGCAGGAATGGGCATCGGGAAGCTGTCATCCGGATGAGTAACCTTAGGCATCCTCCCAGCGTGAAACCTGCAAGGGGGGGTGCCAATCCTAGAGTTCGTGAACTCTGCCGCTCCCTCTAGGACTATGCCCCCCCGGGAGAGCCTCCCGTGCCATCTGTTCCTGACAGGAGGGAACTGCAATTGGACACCTTGTCTCAGTTGTCATAGCCGGTCCGATAACTTAGGCCGACGTGGCTGAAAGAAAGAGGCGCTGGAGCCCTGCAGGGTCTGGAAGAAAGTGAAAACGGAAGTCGACTTCCTCCGCACAGCCGCTGTCTATGTCTCTGTCCTTGGGCACAAACAAACTCTTCTCAAGGATGGAAGGGTGTCTGAGGTTGTCGACATCCACGGATGAGACACCCGAAAGGAAGCCCTCGGTCATTGCGTCCAGATGGTCCAACATCGAGCTTGTCCGCAAGTTCGATACTTGACAACGAAACGCCAAGGTGCATGAGCCCGAGAGGAGGAAAGTACCCATGACCTTCCTGTAGCTTCCTTGAACAAAACCTCGGGTCGCAACCAAGGAGGGAAAGGACCTGGTAAGCCCCTTTCACGAGATGGAGAAGAGGAAGAGGTAAACCAGTCACCCCTTGGCCGATGGAGAAATCTCGAACGGAAAGCCCCCCGCCAAAAACCCTTCCAGGGAATGACGGGGAAGGGCTAACCCAGGTTCTGGAAAGAAGAATGTTGCTCAGACCTCCCTGAAGATTCTTCTTATTCTTGCATGTGCCATGCTCTGCGTATACGGGGTGAGGCCGTGTTCTGGAAATACGCTCCAGAAGACTCGCCAGGCTGCGAAACCCCAATGGGAATCGCGGTCGTAATCGTCCTGGTGCTCGCGCGATGGTAAATCAATGATTTGCGCGTGGGCGAACGTGGATGCGCCCATGCGCGGGCACGCAGGAACGCAAACGAAGGTGAGTGAAGGAGCGCAGAAGGAGGGCGAGCGTGGTAGGAAGGGCGAGAGCTGGTGGTCGGCGAGCAATAACCCACAGGCGAGCAATGGATACTGCAAGAATTAAGCCGACGTTCGCGCGAAGAAACACCGTAGGTTCGCACGATGGAACACCGTCGGTTCGCGCGACAGAACACCGTCGGTTCGCGCGACGGAACACCGTCGGTCCGCGCGACGGAACACCGTCGGTCCGCGCGACGGAACACCGTCGGTCCGCGCGACGGAACACCGTCGGTCCGCGCGACGGAAAACGTCGGTCCGCGCGACGGAAAACGTCGGTCCGCGCGACGGAACACCGTCCGTCCGCGCGACGGAACACCGTCCGTCCGCGCGACGGAACACCGTCCGTCCGCGCGACGGAACACCGTCCGTCCGCGCGACGGAACACCGTCCGTCCGCGCGACGGAACACCGTCCGTCCGCGCGACGGAACACCGTCCGTCCGCGCGACGGAACACCGTCCGTCCGCGCGACGGAACACCGTCCGTCCGCGCGACGGAACACCGTCCGTCCGCGCGACGGAACACCGTCCGTCCGCGCGACGGAACACCGTCCGTCCGCGCGACGGAACACCGTCCGTCCGCGCGACGGAACACCGTCCGTCCGCGCGACGGAACACCGTCCGTCCGCGCGACGGAACACCGTCCGTCCGCGCGACGGAACACCGTCCGTCCGCGCGATGGAAGACCGTTGGTTCGCGCGCGGGCGAACATTGGAGAGCATGTACGTGGTCACGCATGAGCGTAGGCGTGCAGACACGTGGGCGTGCAGTCGCGCGGGCACGTGGGCGTGTGGTCGCACAGGCACGTGGGCGCGCGGGTGAGCGCAGGCGGTCGGGAGACCGATGACACGTAGGCGGGCGATGGCGCGTTGACGAGCGATGGCGCGTTCTGGCGAGCGATAGCCCGTAGGAGAGTGAAGGCGCGTTGGCAAGCGATGGCGCGTCGGCAACCGATGGCGAGTCGGCAAGCGACGGTGCGTTGGCGAGCGGTGGTGAGTTAACAAAACGCTAGCGTGCAGGTGAAGAATCGCGCGGGCCGCGAGAGAGACTAGTGATGTTTAGTGCGCATCGCGCTAACAGAAGGCGTGCAGGTGCATCAGGAAGGTGAGCGCTGAAGCAAGCTGTTAATCAGGCGATCCTAGACGGTCAGAAAACCGTTGGCGCCCATAGGTGCGTGGCAAAGAAGGGCGCGCCAATGTGCGCTGTCGATTGAAGAAAGCTGGCGCACAGAAGGACAGAAGTAAAGGTGAGCAGGAGGAAGATCTACGGCAGGACTCAGCTACCGGAGATCGTGGTCCACAGCAGGCGAGCGCTAGATCGCTACTGATGGTGTTCAGGGGAACTGACACGCGTGGCAGATCGATGGCGATCGTTGACGCGTAGGAGATCGCTGATGAGCAGGTGAACGTTGACGCGTTTAAGGTTGCTGGCGAGCTGGTGATCGCTGGCGAGCAGAAGGCAACGCGTGGAAGCCTGTGCGTAGAAGAGGAGTCCTTGACTCAGACCTGAACCGAAGTTCTAGATCACGAGGGCGAACGTGGGCGCACAGGGCGCGTAACAGGAACCAACAGGAACAGCAGAGATGATCATCATGAGAGCGCTGACGAACAGGAGAGCGCTGGCGAACAGGAGAGCGCTGGCGAACAGGAGAGCGCTGGCGAACCGGAGAGCGCTGGCGAACAGGAGAGCGCTGGCGAATAGGAGAGCGCTGGCGAACAGGAGAGCGCTAGCGCGCTGATGAGCAGGAAAGCGCCTGTGCGCTAACACTGAGCAGGAGCAGGAGAGCGCCTGTGCGCTAACATTGAGCTGGCAGAAGGGCGCGCAGGGGAACCCTGCCACGCAAGGGAAGAACCCCCGTGGGAGGCAACCCTTTGTCCTGAAGGGATCGTTGTCCGTCGGGAGACTGATGTCCGTCGGAAGACCGTTGTCTGTCCGCCGGGAGACTGATGTCCGTCGGAAGACCGTAGGCCGTCGGGAAGACCGTTGCCCGTCGGAAGACGAGGTCAGACTGCTGTCCATCTGCACCAGGGGCGGAAGATCAAGAAGAAGGAGTTGTAGGCTGCATACGGAGATTCAAAAAGGCGCCTCTTAGCACCCTTATAGGGAGATGGGAGGCCCTTACGACGAGGCGGACGGTGAGCCTTACGGCAAAGGAGGCCAACAGCAACAACAGCAGAAGAATCCTCCGAAGAGAAGTCTCTATGAGTGTACTCTCCCGCGAACGAAAGAGAAACACTTCGTAGAAGAGACTGGTAAGCCAGTGACCTAAAAGGAGCAATCCTCCGAAGAGGGGCTCCTGCAGTTGCCCAGCAACCTTGAGCGAAACTGCAGGTGCGACCGCTCAGCACCAAGAGCATAGTCGCACGAAAAAAAAAAAAAAAAAAAAAAAAAAGGGCAAGAGAAGAACCCCCCAAGAGGGGAAAAACTCAAGCCTGGACAGGAAAAACTTCCCTCGGAAGGAAAGTTACCCACCCAAGGAGGCGAGGCTCCTGAGAGTTCTAAAATGAACTGGAGAGCTGTCAATCGTCACGGGAGTACTTCCAGTAGGAGACACGCCCCTGACGAAAATCCAAAGGGGAGGCAGCAACAGCCGAATCCCCAGGCCTCAACAAGACAGCTCACACCGTTGCCATATTACAGAAACGAACTAGATCGGTAACAGTAAAAAAATAAAACAAAAATCATTAGTACACATTCATTCCCCCGGGAAGGCTCCGAAGAGGAATCCCGAGGGAAAGGAAAACAAGAATTACACAACAGGCACGTGCCCTCACAACCACTTACACTCACGGAAGGAGAGCTGAAACCAAAACAGAATTATAACAATTATAATTATGTAACTATGTAATTATGTAATTTAAAAATGAATGAACACTAAAGAAAGAACGAAAACCCCGAAAGGAATCGTTCTACAAAGCTGAAAAATTAACAAATACAATTAGATTCATAAACTAATTGAGACAAAACGTACGGCGTAGCAACCCCCCCACACGGGAAGGAAGCTACAAAGGCGTGTAAGTAACGTAGTAAAAGGGTGAACGACCTCAAGAGAGAGAGAGAGAGAAAGACCGAAGTCAAACTCGATACCCATAAAATTACACCGTGGTGGCCTAAACTGCCGAGGGCTCCACGGAGATATCGTACACTACACACACAAGCACAAATCTCTGAAAAGGAAACTTACTGATTTCTATACTCAAATATATATACAAACATGAAAAAATGTTTACATATATATAGAGTAAAAGAAAAGTAAGTGATTAAGTAAAGACAAAACAAATAATGGCTGCCAAGCGAGGACAAAGACAGAGACGTATGTCCCAGTCCGAGCCAAAAGTGAAAGTGAGCTTCACCGGTGTGTGAGGGGGGGAGGGGTAGCTAGCTACCACTCCCCTACCCCCCCCGCTAACTAGCGCGGGGGTAATACACTCTCGTTAAATTCTAATGGCTCGCCATTTCAGCTACGCTAAAAGGTAAACCCAATGTAAATAGCGTGGTTTGTATTTCGGTTACGGAACAATTACGAATTTCACAATAAACTTGAATTCTACTGTGTACTGATTTACTCTTACTTTCAATGGTTTTATATTCTGGATAACATCTTCCTGCTTTAGAATTGTACAGATCGTAGATGTACTACGCTCATATTTGTGGGCCAAGTCACATATGCATACACCAGTTATGCTTTTCTATGATTACTGTAGCTTCTTAATCTCAAGAGACATCATACGTGTCTTCTCTCATTACCACCCTCACCACTCAATTTCTTTCCAACAATGGTGAATAATCACTAGAATGCATAACTCACGAAAAATTTTCAAAATAACTTACAAAAAGGTAAATACTTTTGGATGATAGCGAAAATACAAATGGGCCCTATTTCCGTTTTTCCCATAGTGTGGATCTATGAGAGCAAGCAGTTTTCGTATGTTGGAATTTTACTTGTACAGTATAGTCATACCCCTCTTCACGAAAGAATCTGCTTACAAAATATTCACGCTGCGAAACGATATGCAAATATTTTTATGACTCACTTTGTGAAAAAAGTTTCAGGTTAAGAAAAGAGAATAAAATAGTCACCCATTAAAAAAAGGAAGAAAATATGTTTTCACAATAGAAAATGTAGCTGTAGTCTATAGTAGGAGTATTGTATTATTTTCCACTTATTATGACATTATGTTCTAATAACTACTTAATTTACAAGTATTAACAGTTAGTTTAGGTATATTGAATGGTTTAAATGTATTTGGCTGTACAATATTTCATTGTGGTTATACTGTAGCTTTATTATAAGATTTAATGTGGTGTTTTGTAAGGTTTGGAACGAATTAGGGGATTTACATGTAAAATGTGACTCACAACATGAAAAAAATCACTTTACGAAAGCCACTCCAAATTCATACCGTATGTAGCTACATTCGAAGGTCGAGGTTCCACAGTACAAATAGCTATCGCAGACTCACAGGCTTATTGATAAGAAAACATACCCTTGAGCTCTAGGCTATAGAGATGTCAGTGCCCAAGCAGTAAATAAACCTCTGATTTTAGATTCTTAACTGACTAATGCACGTTAGGGACCAGTTAAGACGGTTACTAATTAAGGAGTATCAAGAGAAAGTAAGCGCTCAGGAGACCCAAGCGATTACTTCGAGTGTTAAGCGACTCTCTGTAATCACCTAAGTGAATGGTAAGTGCAAAACGTAACATAATCGCAAGGCCACATAGGACCGCTATCTGCCACAGATGTGCAAGCCTGGCTCATGCGCTCTGCCCCAACCAGCAGAGCAGGCTAAGAAGAGTATGCGCAGACACAGGTGCATGATCCAGGATAGCTGTGAGACTGGATTATGCTGCGATCCTGAAGGGCATTGCGAATCGGGATTATCCGGCATTGAGAGAGTATTGTCCCCAGCAAAACTCTCAGGTAAAAGAATAGCTTTCCCCTTTGGTCCTGTGATCCAAGCTCATTGTGAACTTGACTCATGAGGTGCTGAGAGATTGTTTGCTTCAAGAAAAACTCTCAAGTGAAAGGATAGCTTTCACCTTGGCGCCGCAATCCAAGCCCAATGCGAGCCAGGGTCGCAAGGCATTGAGAGATCACTTGTTTCAAGGAAACTCTCCAGTGAAAGGATAGCTTTCACCTTTTGTGCAGTGATCCAGGCTAACTGTGAGCTTGGATCGCATACGAGCTTGCCTCGCGAGGCACTGAGACATCACTTGCTTCAAGCAAAACTCTCATGTGAAAGGATAACCTTCAACTTGGCACAGAGATCCAAACTCACAGCAAGCCTGGATCATGTCGCAAGGCACTGAGAGATCGCTTGTAAAAGTAAAGCTTTCAAATGAAAGGAAAGCCTTCACCTTTGGCGCAAATCAGCCACTGAGACAGTTTGCCAAGATCTCCAGGGAGCTCCAAAGAGCTAGAGCCCTCTCACGTCTGATTGCGAGAACGTTTCTGAGTTGAGCCAGCTGTTTGTGGTAGTCAGTTAGGAATGTGGAATGAGACGTCAGTCTTAAAAAACAGCTGAGATCAAAGTGGAGAAGGTATGAGTGAGCAGAAGGGGGGCAGTGCTCACTACTACTGGTAACAACCAGGACAATTGTTGATACTTTATTAAAAGTTTTAAAGCCGTACGCCAGCTAGCACTGATTTCTTCTCCCTATGTAAAGCACACAGAGTTTGCATTTTATGAGGGAACAACTAATACGAATTCTCTAATTTCTATTTTGTCAACCAAGCTGGATGTTGGCTAAATATTGAAATAATAAATTGTATTTAAAAAATTCTCTCTTCTTTATCCTTGAAGGAGCTTTCTTTTGAAAAACTTATTAGATGTAAATTTCTAAATGAATAATGAAACATTGTAAATTAATAAAAAAGTCTGGTTTTATTAACCCTTTTACCCACAAAGGACGTACTGGTACGTTTCACAAAACCCATCCCTTTACCCCCATGGACGTACCGGTACGTCCTTGCAAAAAAGTGCTATAAAATTTTTTTTTTTTTCATATTTTTGATATTTTTTTGAGAAAATTCAGGCATTTTCCAAGAGAATGAGACCAACCTGATCTCTCTATGATAAAAATTAAGGCTGTTAGAGCAATTTAAAAAAAATATACTGCAAAATGTGCTGGGAAAAAAATAACCCCCTGGGGATTAAGGGTTGGAAATTTCCAAATAGCCAGGGGGTAAAAGGGTTAAGGTGGAAAATCCTTACTACAGACAAGAATGCTCAAAGCACATCAGTTAATTATGACTTGTTTAAATTTGACTTTGTTACTAAAGATTAAAAACCAAACCTTACCATCTTTTATCTCAATATAATCAACAAAATGCCTGGCAGTTTGTCTGACATCATGTGTAGCAAGTACCAGACTAGTCCTCATACAGGGGGCAGAAGGCATGGAAATTGTGCTTGCAACACTCAATATTGCAATGTGATCCTTTGATGTTAGAGTAGAAATTATCTGATGACCTGCAAAGATTAAGCAAATGGTGCACTGTAATGATAATAACAATACATCTGGGAATCCTGAACTTTAAAATTATTCAAATCTGTACTGTATTTACAAAATAGAAATAAAAGTTTATATTAAGATACAGCTATAAGGAATTATCATACAAATATTAGTAAACAGACAAAGTTTAATCATTATCTCCTACATAATTTTCATAAGGTCTTTTGTATATTGTACAGTACTATAGTGTAGTATGACATTGCTTCTTTATTCTGAGGAGAGTATTTGCCATTATAGTATATAGTGTATCACTACATGTTCTATTTAGAGCATTTAATTTTTATAGGCTATAAATATAAAGTTCATATCATGTAAAAAGGATCTCATACAAAGCTAGTTAAGCACAAAAAACTTAGACCGTGACTCTTCTGATTTATGACCCTTTGATTTTTTACAAAATCATTTAAAATCTTAAAATATGAAAAATTTGAAAATATTTTGTATTTTTCCTAACGATACAAACCTTTAGCTATTTATAGGGGTACCTGTATTACTTTCGGCAATGCTGAAAGGACAAGCCATTAAAATTTAGCGATGGTTAACTACCCATCCTGCTAGTTAGCGGAGGGTAGGGGAGTAGCTAGCTACCCCACTCCCTCACAAACTTGTAACTGTGCTTCACTTTGCTTAGAGGTAAGACTTCAAGAGGGACAGGGGTTGGCAGGCAACTTTGTATAAATAACTAAAGGTTTGTACTGTTAGGAAAATACAAATTATTTCCAAATTTGTCATTTGTTCCATAACTGGAATATAAACCTACACTATTTATAGAGGCAACTCACCCATTAGGAGGGTGGATGTCCCTACCAGTCTGGCATTTTGGCTTTGCCCCGGGTCTCTTTTTATGTGTAGGTTGGTATAAAAAAATAAGTAGACCCTAACACCTCCCTAAACTTTGCTACGTAAGGTCTGCGGCCTACCCAAGCTGTGTATTGAGTTATTAGCAGTGTGACTGTCAAGGTATAAGTTATTCTAAGTCCATGAGCCAGTCATTTCTTTTCATTCACACAGACTGAAACTGGGTATCAGTGCCCTCAATCTTCTGCTACTTGTCCAATAAATAGCTTGACATACTAAACCAGCTGTTGTGCAGCCACCACAGGACCGATAGAGAAATATCAAGTCTCCTGTTTGTTACGTCTTACAGGTAATGGGCTGTGAAAGTCATCTGATGCTTTCACAACCCTGCTTGTAGAACCTATATCACAGAGTAATTTATTTTGAAGGCCAGGGATGTAGCTATAACCCTGACATCGTGGGCTCTGGGTCACTGTGTTGGAGGAGGATCTAGATTCAGAGCGTGATTGATGACTCTGCGAATCCATGCAGAGTGGGTGTTCTTGGTGATCTTCCTCTTGTTTCTCCCGGTATTGATGAAAAGCGAAGGCCCCTTGGGGCCAGCTGCTGCTGTCTCTTGAGGTACAACCTCAAACTCCACCCTTACTGAGCATAGTAACAGATGATCTGGATCATTAGTTACGGAGTGGAGACTCATTATCCGGAAGGAGCTGAATCTAGGATCCGACACTGTCGGATTCTGAGTCTTGGCAATACATAAACTCGGGATGAAGTTGAACGTTACCTCTCCCCATCCCCTTGAATGGGTGATGTCATGTAAGAGACCATGAAGTTCACTAACTCGTTTGGCCGAGGCCAAGGCGAGTAGAAACACAGTCTTCCAAGTCAGGTGGCAATCTGTTGCCTGGCGTAATGGTTCGTAGGTAGGCCTATTTAGAGACCAAAGGATTCGAAACATGTTCCAACTGAGGACAGGTAAGTTTATAACTCTGTATGAGTAAGGAAAGTTCTTGTGATAAGATGTCCATTCCTTTCAGTTTGAAAGGCTGGCAACTTTGGGATCTTGAATTCCCCTGGATTGCCCTTTCCTCCTTCCCTGGCGGTCACGCCGTTATGCGTTTGCGGGGAGGGGAATGGGGCGATTGTGACCTGAGGAGAAGAATTCTACCCTTCCTCGGAGAGAGGATCAATGTTTTCGGAGGCCATGACTTACCTTTCCATTCCTACTCCTTTCTTCTGTGTTCACCTACCTGCTTCCTGGAGGCCTGTCACAACTTCTTGGAAGTCAAGGTTGATGGTGGCTGCTGTCTTTTCCCTTGGACTCTGAACGTTGAGCAACCCGAGGTTGCTGAAGCGTCGGTGAGTGTTTACATGTTAGCGAGAGTTGCCGCGATGGTGAATACTGATGCAGTGGAGAGCATTGGAGTGTGGGAGAACGCTGACGAGCTGGCAAGTGCTGATCGTAGGCCAATGCTGACGAGCTGGCGAGTGCTGATCGTAGGCCAACACTGACGAGCTGCGAGTGCTGATCGTAGGCCAACACTGATGCAAGGGTGGTAGCTGACGCATTGGAGAGCACTAGTGTAGCAGTGATTGCCGACACGTATGCGATCGTTGATGCGGCAAACGCTGACACTTGGGCGAGCGCTGACGCTTAGGCAAGTGCTTATTGCAGGAACCTCCATAGGCACCGTACGTGATCATGAGCGGCGCCGTACATGATCATGAGCGGCGCCGTACATGATCATGAGCGACGAGATGCTGAAACGCGGGTGAGCGAACGCTGTTCTGACACAACGCATTGCTTCAGAGAACGATGGGCGTGATGGGTGAAAGCATGATGCATTGGGGATCGACGCGTTGGTAAGCGCCGATTGGACAGAAGACAAAGGTCAGGAGCATTGTAACGAGCAGGCAATGGATGAGAGGTAGGATGATGGGAACCAGGAGACTGAGCAGGAGGTCAGCGAGTAAGCAATCGGCGAGACGACGGTTGACGAGCTGACCAGTGTTCAGACGACGGAATGTGCCCTTTGGAAGGGCGAACATCCTACGAAGCGGATTGCGAGCGATTTTTCGGCGGGGAGTCCTGTCCTGAACCGAAGTTCGGTGACGAGCAGCCGAGTCAGCAGAAGGTCCGGAGGCAAGCGAAGGTCGGGAACCAGGTGAGGTTGAACAAGAAGGCTCCTCCAAGGAGGAGGGCTGCAGTAACGAGGCCCACGAGCTAGAGGAGTCTCTTCACTGATTGTGACGGAGCAGCTCTAAGGTAAAGAGGAGGACGAAAATAGTGGGATCTACGACCACTAAGATGCCCCATGGGGGTTAGTGGATGAGCAAGCTGACCATAAGCAGCAGCAGCAATTCTCCGAAGTGAACTCCCACAGGAGGGAGAAACACTCGCAGGAGATGTGCCTAGGACTTTGCTCCCCCCCCACCCCCCCGAAGGATGGTCAGCAGGGGGGTAAGCGCAGTCTTTGGCTACAGCAGAAGAGGCAGCTTGCAGGGCAGTAGATGAGTCCTCTGACACCACAATGTCAACAAGGGCCAAAGGATCTACCTTCGAAGTTGAAGAATGCTGCAAACCAGCATCCTAGTGCAGCAGCTGCAGCAGAGCCTCCTTGGAGAACAGGCCCGGCAAACCCAAGGACGGCCAAACCTGTAATAAGGGAGAAAGTGACAACAACCCCCGGGGGGAGAGGCGTGGAATTTGGCAGTTAAAACTTTATTGAAGTGTAAACAAAACAGCCGGTAGTTCATTGGTCACCTGCTAGGAGGCGGTTGCCTCATTCCCCGGCCCGCCAGTGCTACCCGGCACTTACACTTTACCCATTGGAGAGTGCGGTCATCCTCTATCTCAGTTCTGGAACTTTTCTGGCAGAATTACTTTGCTTTATCTTTCTCCAGCATTTCTGTGTGTGTCTGAGATTATACCAATTGTGAGGACATGTCCTGGAGTATAGTATCGCTGAAGTCCTACAGTACTTTCAAGAGTAGTCTTGATATCAATTCTCATTCAGTATGTCAGATTTGCAGAGGCCATGCGTGTGTTGAGGCTTCTTCTTGTGATGAATGTCAGGCGTGGCCGCCCTCCCAGTGGGTGAAGTTTGGGAGGAGGAAGAGGAGGAGGTCTAAGAGGGATTCTTTGCCTTTACAGTCTTCCTCAAAGTCAAAAAAGCTTAGGCCTAGTTTTTCTTTCCCTGATGGCTTCTTCGGGAGGCCATTTGAACGGGAGTGGTGACACTTTTAACTCTTGGATAAGACTAGGAGCAAGAGGTTGTTGTTGTTTCCCCTAGAGACAACTCCTTCTTCTCAGGGTAAGTTTCTTTTACAGACAGTGGAAGCTTGGCACATCTTGTGACTGTTATTGGGTGATGAAGGCTCGCCAATAGAGGACAACCTTAATAGCTTTCTTGCATCGAAGTACCCTGTAGAAGAGCAGGTGTCGGTGGATCACGCAGACATTAGGACGGAAAATCTGTCTCCTCTTTGTCCTCTAGCTTTCCCCGCACAGAAGACGTCTCCTCGTTGCTATTCTGTCCCTCGCCAGCATTCTAGCCCTTTGGTACACACTCCTTGTGTGTTCCTACTTGTCCTTGTCAGTCTCTCCCACGAGGCCTATGAAAAAGTCGCAAATCATTGCGTTCCTGCTTTTCAACTAGTCATTGCTCAAGCAAAATTAGCAAAACCTCATCATCTTATTTTCGAGCCATTGCTGCGCCATACCCCGCCCTAACTCTATCGTCATGCCTCACCCTTGCTCTATGTTGTGCCTTACCCTCACTCTATCGTCATGCTTCTTTTTCGTCCTATCACTCTCGCCGTTCCTCTCCCTCACCGCTCCTCACCTTCATACTCCCAAAGGAAGAACCGCCACTATCGATCTCCTGTGCTGTGCTCCCACCAATGCTAAACCCTGCCTGGAGATGCCATGGTCCACATAAGCCAAGGATATTCTAGGTAAAATTCAAGAACAAGTATTCACAGTACTCTAGAAGTTTTATTCAAGCTATGACCTAGTTGTGGAATGATCTTCCTATCAGGCAGCTGAATCGGTGGAACTTCAAAAGTTCAAACTTGCAACAAATTTTTTTATATTGAACAAGCTCACTGTTTATCGTTTAGATATGAAAGATATATTTTAATGCTGTTACTGTTCTGAAAATACTCTATATTAATTGTTCATTACATATCTACTAGTGTATCTATTTCCTTTCCTCACTGGCCTATTTTTCCCTATTAGAGCACTTGGGCTTACAGCATCCTGCTTTTCCAACTAAGGTTGTAGCTTTGCTATTATAAAAACAATAATAAAGAAGGACTCCTTGAAGGCCAATAAGTCATCTCAGTTGATCCCCGTTCCTCTGCACAAGAGAAAAAAGTATTACAAGACCATGGGTGCCCTTCTATCTCTTCTTCCACTAGATCTGAAGGCTGCGGTCATTACCCAGGGCTGTTTGCTGGAGAGACTATTCTCAGTACCAATCTTCTTCTCACAATCAGAAGCAACTGAAAGGAAAGTAACAGCCATGAACATCCTCTAGGCCATGTCCTGGATAGACCTTTGGTCTAATACTGTCGGTTACCTCGCTGACACCTCGAACTTAACTGACCCAGTGAAGAAGCAGACGCTGAAAGACATCGCGCTAGCATGGGCCAGGCCGGTAGAGTCTGTGATGCAATAGTCAGCCAACCAGCGGCTATCTACGTGCTCAAGCACCAGGAAGCTGTGACCTCCAGAATGTACAAACTCATCAGTAGGAGAGAGAAGTTAAAGCTGAAGAATGTCTCTCTAACAACCCCATCATAATTAGCTCGGAGAGACATAGCAACTCCTGGAGAGGAATGGAAGAAAGGCACCCAAGACCCCTTGATGCAGAAGGTGCTATCGTTTTGTGCCCTGTTAACCATCAACATCAGAACAGTCATGGTCAGATAATCAACACATACCACCTACTAAAAGAGAAGGAGCCCAGCCCCAGCCAATCCTCACAAAACTTTCTCTGCTCCTCATCTCCCACCAGTTCCAAGGGCATAGCTGAGGTAAAGGTAGGGGAAGGGATAGATGCCTATGCTAGGGCGGGCATTCCAACCACCTTACCTCCAATGGTGGAATGCATACAAAGAAACTGAAGGAGGTCGTGATTTCACGGGGTAAAGGACTGGGCAATGAGAGTCCTGCACTCAGGATACCTCCAGTTCGTCAGCTTTTCCCCCTCCTCCAATTCCTCACCACGAGTCCACGTCATCTTATCCCTGGCAACTGCTGAATATCTTGCCCTATAAGATGAAATCAAGGACATGCGATGGAAGGATGCCTTTCAGGAAGTTGTCAACGGGTCTTGCAGTTTCTTCAGTCGACTCTTTCTTGTGAAAAAGTCATCTGGAGGCTAAAGTCCTGTCATAGATCTTTCTCCTTTGAACATAGTTGTTCAACGGGCGCCACTTAAAATGGAGACACTGTCCATAGTCGTTTAGGTGATAAGACCAGGGGACTTCTGGTGACATTTGAACTCATAGACTTACAGATTCCGGTGCATCAGGCATCTCGCAGGTACTTGAGGGTAGTAGTCTATAAGAAGATTTACTAGTTCAATCCTTTGCTTCGGTCTGTCTGCTCAACCTTGTGTCATCCAGGGTCATGCTAACAAAATCAGGTTACTTCGCTACTTGGACAACTGCTAATAGCTGCATATTCTAAAGAGAACCTTCTCACCTTTAAGAACAGGCTTCTCGACTTTTGCCTAAGGGTCCTGATAAGTTGAGAGAAGTCAGTCATCTTCCCATTCCAGACTCATCAACCTGAGGATAAAGATAGACACCATTCAAGAGAAAGTCTCTCCATTGGAAGGGAGGATCTCACGACTCAGACAAATGGCTTGTTGCCCCTTCAGCATCCAAGTCAGCCAGCCCACCTTTGGCAGATCATAGGTAATCTCTCTTCTTTGGAGTGGTTGGTTCCCGAAAGACTAAGGTTACATCCTCTACAATGGCGACTGACGTCTTCCTGGTCACAACACCTCAACAAACCTCAGTTGTTGGTGACTCTGAGAGCAGAGGCTAAGGAAGATCTGATTAGTGGCTGGGTAGCTGTTAGAGACGAACTTGAAGAAAGGAGTCTTGTTAACAGTTCCTCTTCCAGAGTTTCATCTGTTCACAGATGCTTCGAAGAAGGGCTGAGGAGCCCATCTAGCCCATCAAATGGAATCAGGAGTGAGGTCAGATAAGGACTGTCAGAACCCCATCACCATTCTAGACTTAAGGGCAGTGTGGCTGGCCACACAACATTTGTGCACTTTTCTCGAAGACCACTTCAAGGTGTTGATGAGTGACAACACTGCATTGGTGTCCCTTCAATTATGTCACCTAGCAGTCAGAACCCTCAAGAGACCAGAAGAACACTCGATAGCTCTATCAATACAATTCATCCCAGGGAAGAAAAATGTGGAAGACAAGCTGAGCAGGTAGACACAGATAACTAGCTCAGAATGGTCTTTATGTTCTCAAATAGTGACTGGGATCCTGATTTTGCAGGGTTCCCCAACCATAGAACTTTTTGTAATGTCCCTCAACAAAAAGCTCCTGATTTAACTCTCCAGTCCCAGCTTTAGCAGTGGCGCTCAAGGACGCGTTTCAGCATCCATGGGACGGTCTTGATGCTTTCGCTTTTCCTCTATTTTTCCTTCTAAGAAGACTTCTAAACAAGGTTCTTGTCTCAGAATGTGGTTATGACTCTCATAGCTCCATTGTAGCTTCAGATGGAGTGGTACACAAATATACTTTACCTCTTAGCAGAGATGCCGAGGGAACTACAACCCCGTCATGAACTACTAGGGCAACCACACATTGTAGAAAAAATGGCCAGTATGGAATTTATTTCTAAACTTTTTCTATTTTTTTTCATTATGTTCATTTGTTCTTATATATGTTCTAATTAAAATTTTCTTTCTTTCAGACTTTATCAGCACCTTGCTCAAGTGGGGCACTCATGTATGAGTTGGTGATAATTGAAATTTTAGGGTTCACAGCCTCTGAATATAGTATGCAAGTTAAAGGCGTTACAGCCTAGTTTTGACATGTTATCTTATTAAATGCCAGTAAATTTGATCTTTACTATGTACCCCAACTAAAGGTTAGTTGAGGTGAGCAATAAAACATTGATTATTGAATATGTTTGTCCCCATTATAGTGAGTACTGTACTTATTTTCTGTGGGCGCTCTATAGTGTCATGGTCTAGTTTGGAAGAAGTTCTGCCCTGGTCCTTCAGTATTTCTGCTTTGTACCCATGCACATTTGACTAAGAAAAGGACTTCGGTGATAAATATTTGCCTGTAAATTTAGAGATATATAGAACAATTTCTACTGTTTAGTACTGATGGGATTTACTGAAAGGGATGGTGAACACTATGTAACTTGACCAATGAACTTGTAAATGGATGAGAAACTTAAACACCATCATAGTCATGAATATTTTGTTATTGAACTTATGATCAGTAACCATTGTCCAATATCTAATCATTGCACTTATTTTCATTACTTTTCAGCTTACGTATTTCTTCCCGACTGGTATAAAAAGCCAAAATTGAAAAATACCAGTTTCTTGTTGATCGAATTATTTTCAAATATCAAGTTGTTTTACCTTTACTTTACTATTGAATAAATATCTTTTATTAAAATGTTTTTTTGTCACCAACTCCATAACATGACTGTTTCCTAAGGCCAACATTTTTATAATACACACATAGTCACACACACTCAAACAGAGAAAGAGTGAGAAGGTGTTCGGATGAAAACTAATAATAATGGCAACATGACAAATTCGTAGATAATTTGTATTTTTCCTAACTATACAAACCTTAGTTATTTAATAGGGATATTACTTTTGGCGTAGCTGAAATGACGAGCCATTAAAATTTAATGGGGGTTTACTACCCACACCGCTAGTTAGCAGGGGTAGGGGAGGGTAGCTTGCTACCCGCCCCCCCTCACACATAACTGTGCTTGAGCTCAATTTGCTTGGAGGTAGGACTTCAAGGGGGATAGGGCTGGTGGGCAAGTTTGGTTAAATAGCTAAGGTTTGTATAGTTAGGAAAAATACAAATTATCTACGAATTTGTCATTTGTTCCGTAACTGGAATACAAACCACGCTATTTAATAGGGGTGACTCACCCATTAGGACGGGTGGATGTCCCTGCCAGTCTGGCTATTTTGGCTTTGCCCGGGGGCTCGTTATCTGAGTGTGTTAGCACCCAAGGAATAAGGAGTCCCTGCACCTGGCAGAACCTTGCTACGCAAGGACTGCGGCCTACGCAAGCTGTGTGTGAAGGTATGAAGAAGTGTGACTCGTCCTAGGAAGTTGTTCTGAAGTTCTTTAGATGGGAACTTGTAGACTAGGACTTTCCCAATACCACCTCGTCCGGGTATGGGGACGTAACAGTATTAGTCTTAATACTAGGAACACAAGGAAGCATGGTTTACCCGCAGTGGTTTGAGGTCAGCTATGCAGAGAACCCAGGACTCTGCTTTCCCCACAAGAGGGTAGGATGAAGAAAAGAATAAGAGCCAGTCAAATCTTTTCATTCACGCAGACTAAAACCGGGTAACAGTGCCCTCAACCTTCTGCTACTTGTCCAAAAAGGAGCTTGAGGTATACAACCAGCTGTTGTACAGCCACCACCGGACCGATAGAGATCGTATCGAGTTCCTGTGGGTCATGTCTTGCAGGAGAAAGGTTGTGAAAGTCATCTGGAGCATTCACATCCTTTCTTGTAAAACCTGCGTCACAGAGTAATCTGCTAAGAAGGACCAGGGGCATAGTTATGCCCATGACACTGTGAATCGTCATGTCGAGATGATGTTTCGGTGATCCTCCTCTAGTCTCTCCCAGTGCTGACAAGAGGAGGGACTCGGGCAGGCTGTTGCCGTTTTCTTTAGGTAAAGTCTCATACCTTACCCTGGGTACAGTAACGGGCGATCTGGATCGTCCGTTACCTAGTTGAGATTTGTGTAGGATCCGTCACCTCTGGAGACTGTGTCTGGTGACATACTCAAGGACGAAACTGAACATTGTCTTTCGCCCTTTTCAATAACGGGCGATGTCAAAAGAGAGACCATGAAGTTCCTTGACTCGTATGGTTGCTGTCCGAGTGTGTAGGAACATTGTGTTCTTAAATCAGGAGAAAATTTGTTGCCTGGTGAAGTGGAACATAAGGAGGTCCCTTTAGGGATCGGAGATTTGAACCATGTTCTGAGAGGAAAGTCTCAATTCCGACTGGGGAAAAGGCAAGTTGTAAGTCCGTATGAGTTAGGAAAAGTCCATCGATGAGAGGTTGTCCCTTTCTTTCAGTATGAAGGTGAAGGATCAAGGTTGAGTGATCATCTTTACCTGTCGAAACTGAATAGGGGGTCTTTTCCTCTTGCATATACTCGAGGATTCCGCTATTGCTGGAATCGAGGTATCGAGTGAAGAGACACTTTCACATGACGCCAACCACTCAAGACGGGATACTGCCTGGTAGACTGATACTGAGGAATTCCTCAGATATCTAGACACTACCTTTTCGCAAAGAGGTATTGGGTAGTCTTCAGGCGTACAATCATAGCAAAGCTATAGCTTGTGGTAGGTGTCGAAGTGGGTTGTCTGTTATGCGGAGAGGGTTCTCTTGGAGGCTCTATCAGGAGTTGCAAAAGGTTTGGAGACCGTTTTGCATAATGCCATAGCGGAGCTAGGAGAGTCCTTGAGAGGTTGACCGATGTTCTAGCCTCGTTGAGTGCCCTTCTCCAGAAAAAACAGGGACGAGAGCCTTGAGGTCTAGGGCTGGTGAGCAACGGTAGCCTGAGGTTCAGGAGCGTTGCGAACAGACCCACTAGGTGGAGGACCTCGTAAAGTCGGGACTTTGTTGGCTAAATGGCGATCCAAAGTCCATTCGGCATACCTTATCTGAGATGGTGTGCACAGATTGTCGGCGAACCTGTTCTTCCAGTCTGGAATGAAGCGGGCTGAAAGTGATACCGATCGGACTTTGGCCCATCTTAGCGCTTATACTATTAGATGGGAAGAGTCTACAAGCCAGTTCCTACTTGCTTGTCGATGTGAGTCTCTATGTGGTGTGCGGCATGTCGTCCATCACATCACTGAGTGGTCTATTAGGAACCGATGAGGCTGTTGAAGGACCGGAAAGTTGGCCTTCATGTCTTAAGAGATTTAAGTGAAGGTACCTTCGGGCTCTGTCCAGAGGGCTGAGGTCGTGTGGTGCAGCACTTATGGTCCCTCCTTTCTTCTTTTTCCGACTCCAGTCTCCTGGAATGGAAGTCGTTCTCGTTTCGAGAAGGTTTTTGTGGAGATTGGTGTTTAGAATCATTCCCAGATACACCAGCCTCCTGGGAGGGAAGTAGAGAAGATTTCTGTAGGTTTACCCTGATCACTGGATCTTGGTAAAAAGACTTCAGAAGTTCCAAAGTTAATGCAAGGTTGCCACTGAGTCTGCTCAGGTCAGTCAGTCGTCCCGAGAGCGCGGAGACAGAAGCCGATCCTGTGAGACCAGGATGGGTGTAGTGGAAAGACCGAAGCACAGTGCCTTGAACTGGTGTTTCTTGTTTGTCTAGACTGAATCTTCCAACCTTCCTAGATGGATGGTTTGGACCTGGGAGTAATTGTTCTTTAGGTCCAGTGTGCAAATGAAGACCTGAGGTCTTAGCCCTTGATCGAACTCCAATATGGTGTGAACATCAACCCAAAGGGACAGCTCCTTGGTGATCCTTTTGCATGGAAGATTGTCGACGCTGGGGTCTTGACTCGTGTCGTAAAGGATCAGGCGTGATACCCAATGTAAGAATTCTTCTCTGAGAGAGAATTACTTTAAAAGGAAGGCCACGCTTAGCCTTACCACGCGCCCTGGTGGGATTGATGCTATTCCTTAGAATAGAATCAATCTGGCGAATGTTAATCAATGGTTAACCGTTGGGTATCGTGGTTACTGTGCAGTTGGAGAGTGCTCGCAAGTAGTTCCCTGTTGGCAAGGCGTTGATGAGAGTTGTCGAACGTTTACAGATCACTTTAGTGTGATGGCAAACGGACAGTAGCGAGAAGTATGTTGTATAACTTCTGATCTAGGAACTACAGGAAGCGGTTGATTAGCAAGTTCGAGTCACGAACTGCTGGCAAATAACTGATGACCGATGAATCGGTGGTCTGTGCGCCAATAGTGAGTTCGAGATCAGCAAGCTGATTATGGTCCCCCCCTGTTTGGTCAGAGATGAGCAAGCTGAAGATGGGCTGGTCAGAGATTAGCGAGGTGAGTTCAATGATCGAAGAAAGATGAGCTGCCCATCGGTGATCTAGTGATCAGTAGGCTGATGACTGGTTATTGACTAGAAATCGATGATTGGAAATGCTAGCCATTGGAGATCGTTAGTCATTGGAGGGACTAGAGGTCACAGATCAGAATTGAGCTAGCAATTGGCGATCTGGTGATCGGCGACCTAGCGATCAGTAAACTGTGAACTAGCCATCAGCAAACAGTGATCTAGAGATCAGTCTGTTGATGCTTTCCTGTTTGCTGCTGCTGGTCTGTCAAGGAAAAAAAGAAACTTCAGAAGAGACAGGGACAAAGGATTCCCCGATTCGATTCCCTTGTAGGATGGAATCTTCGGGATCTTGAATCCTTCTGTGGAGCCTTATTCCTCTTTTCCCGGTGGCAATGTTTATGTGCTTGTGGGAAGGAATGGGGCAATGATGACCTGTCCAAAAAGTTAATTCCTTTTTACTGACAATTGCACGAGTGTGAAGGTATGTCTGGAGCGATGGAATACAGGGTGAAGCTGGTGCTTAATATCTGCCTGGAGAGCAGGCAAGCGCTGGTTCTTAGACAAGAGCTGGAGCATTGGATCTGCGAGCCTTGACTCTTTGGCAAGAGCTGGCGAATGGATCCGGGACCGTAACTCGCAGGAAAGTGAGGAAGATCGCTGGCGTGCCATAAGGCACTGTGTAGTTCTGTGCATTCTCCCTAGAATGCACTGAAGCGCGTAACTGGTTGCGCAAGAGTGGGAGCATTGGCACGTGCGTGAGAACTATGTGGAGATTGTTGGCGCGTGCGTGCGGAAGACCATCGGCATCCGCACGTAGAAGATCGTCGGCGCGTGCGGAAGGCTGTGTGTGTGCACTCAAGATTATCGGAGTGCGCAGGCGCGAAGGCCATCGGCGCGCGTAAGGCCGTCGGTGCGCTTGCGCGGTAGACTGTTGGCGCACGGGCAGGATATCATCGGTGCCCGCACGCAGAAGGAAGTTGGCATGCACACGCGCAATACTGTTGGTGCACGCGCGGGAGACCCTAGGCACTCGCGCGGGGGAGAAAGTCGGGCCATGTACGCGGAACTGTTGCCACTCGCGCATGCAAGACTATTGGAGCGCACGCAAGAGCATTGGCGCTTACGCGCTTGGAAAATCATCGGCGCATGCAGGAGACCGTCGGCGCATGCAGGAGACCATCGGCGCGCGCGCGCGGGAGAGACCATCGGCGCCCGCGCGTGGAAGACCATCGTTACCCACGCGCGGAAAATCGTCGGCGCTCGCGCGCGTGCGGGAGACCATCGGTACCCACGAGCACGCGAAGGTAGCGCTAGTAGGTTGGTGGATCAGCTGGCAGGTTGACCAGTGGCAGGACGATCAGTAACTGGGATGTGTCCTTTAAAAAGGGCGAGCATCCACCGATGGGGACTGTAAGCAGGTCTGCGTTAGAGTCCAGAACCAAAGTCATTCGTTGCAGTGCAAGGTTGCGCTGGTAGATCGGTAGGTCAGCTGGCAGGACGATCAGGAACTGGGATGTGCCCTTTAGAAGGGCGAGCATCCACCGATGAGGACCGTAAAAGGTTCATGTTGGAGTCCAGGACCGAAGTCCAAAGGACTACGTTGCAGCACAAGGTTGCGCTGGTAGATCGGTAGGTCAGCTGGCAGGACGATCAGGCTGCGCTGGAAGGTCTGCTTGATCCCCCGAAGAGGTGTCTCTATGAGAGGCCTCTCCCGCGAACGAGAGAGATGAATACTTCGTAGAAGAGACTTGAAGACACTCGTGATGACGCCCCTAAGGCTGCGTTTTCATCAAGCGAATCGAATCAATTCAATTCATGGAGAATCATCCCAATTAATGATTCGTCATGATTCGCCACGTTAAATTCAATGGAATCGTTTACACCAAGCGAATCGAGTCAATTCAAATCATGGAGATTCATGGCGATTCAGAATCACTGATGCGCGCGGTCCCATTTTTTCATCAGTCAAGGCGAGTCAGCCGAGCAGGAAGCATATATACTGTATATTATGTTTATTCACATTATATTGTCAGTGATTTTATATATTCAATTCATTTATTTACTCTCCTTTATTTAAAACTCTTTTTGTCAATCTTCCGTTCCGTGCGTTCAGCGCTCTCTCTCTCTCTCTCTCTCTCTCTCTCTCTCTCTCTCTCTCTCTCTCTCTCTCTCTCTCTCTCTCTCTCTCTCTCTCATATTTGAGTATGTAAATTGCCGTACGTTGCAGTTTGTATGCCTGCAAGTCATCTAATTTCACACCTTCTTCATTCTTCTTTTTCAACAAGCACTTAGAAGTCATAACACACTTCTCCGGATTATTGACCAAATATGGGAACAAATGTCCAAAGCTCCCAAATTCAGATCTTCTTGAATTTAATGGATGCACCCATATATTCGTTGCCTCCACTTCCGTCTACGCTTTCTCAGCCACAGCAACAATGCTATTTCTGCAACAGCAAAGACGTCCATACTCCCCGAAGGCTGCCTTGGTACTGAATGATGTGTTAATCGGATTCAGTAGGTTGGAGCTATACCGATTCAAAATGACTCGAGTCAAATGATTCTCCATGAATTGAATCGATTCGATTCTCTTGGTGTAAACGCAGCCTTAGGCTGCGTTCACACCAAGCGAATCGAATCGATTCAATTCATGGAGAATCATCCCAATTCATGATTCGTCATGATTCGCCACGTTAAATTCAATGGAATCGTTTACACCAAGCGAATCGAGTCAATTCAAATCATGGAGATTCATGGCGATTCAGAATCACTGATGCGCGAATTCCCATTTTTTCATCAGTCAAGGCGAGTTAGCCGAGCAGGAAGCATCATGCATGTGGAACTCCTCATAGTTCCACATCAGTTTAGTGCAAGAACGACGTGCTATTTATGATCCCAGTGATCCTATGCACCGTAATCGTGATGCAATTGCTGCATTATGGACTGATATTGCTACAGAAATGAAATACAAAGGTAAGTTTAAGTTTTTATTGAACTATTATAGCTGCTATTACAGTAGAAATTACATGTACTGCACTGAACTATAGAAGGGATTGCTGTACTAGGAAATATTATTTTGCCTATTAAAAACAACAACAAAGCATTGTGAATATGGTTAGATACTTTTATTTCGCAACTGTAAGGCGTATTGTCTACTTTTCAAATGTGATATAACGTAACTGCCAGCCAGCCTGGCACCAGTCAGAGTAGAGGGTGGGGTGTAGGCTACATAGGGTGGGGTGTAGGCTACAGTTCCTATTATTAACAGTTGTCTCTGATTTCGTTCACTAATGTTCACATAATGTTCTTCTAAAAGTAATGGTAATATGACAGAATAGTAGGAATAACATAGCTGCCTATAATTATTTTAATATTATCCTTCGTATACGATACGTTAAACCTAACTAAAGAGTAGATGTGATATGGTAAAAACTGGTGTGGCCATCTCTTCTGCAGCGAATATATACATCAGTGGATGTTTCTGTCCTGCCATTCGGCAGCTCCACCTGGTGAGACAAAGTATTCTCTCAAGAGTGTCGCGAATGGACGAAGCTTCTACTGTAGGCCTTGTACTTCTTGTTGGTGACAGGCTCCTCATGTTTTGATGGTGGTCATCAATAACATCATCATTATCAATACGAAAGTTCATGCTGTCTTCATGGTGAATGAAATTATGAAGCACACAGATACTTTTAACTATTGCTTCAGATACCTCAGTGCTTGTTTCCATTGATGTTTTCAGTACACCAAATTTCTGAGTTAACATTCCGAAAGCACATTCTACAGTTTTCCTAGCTCTACTCATCCTATAGTTGAATACCTTTCTAGAGTAATTTACGTCCTTTCGAGGATATGGCCTCATTATATTGGGCTTTAAAGGGAAAGCTTCATCTCCTATGAGATAGAATGGTATTTTGATATCAGTAGTAGGTATTTCACTAGGCTGTGGGATATTTAAATGACCAGAGAGAAATGACCTACCCATATTAAGAGTTACTAAAGACTGCACTGTCACTGTTTCGCCCATATGCCCCAACATCAATCAGAGTAAAACAACACTTGGCATCAGCAATATCCATTAATACAAAAGAGTGATACTGTTTATAATTATGGAAAAGTGAGCCTGCATTAGGTGGGCATTTCAGGCGACAATGCTTGCCATCCAAACTTCCGATACAGTTTGGAACATAGCATTTATCGAAAAATGCTCTTGCTATCTCTTTCCACTGTTGATGATCAGGTACTGTCATATACTGTGGTTGTAATACCTCCCATACGGCATTACTTGTTTCCTTGACAATGTTATGCACTGTAGTCTTCCCAATGCAGAACTGGAACCCAAGGGAAGCAAAAGACTCTCCGGTAGCAACATGTCTGGAATAGATAAAGAGAGAATCCTCTATGAATAGGCCTTCTGTTTCCATGTTATTTTTCATCACTGCTATTGTCATTAAAGTAATAATAACTACTATTATGACCATCCTTCTAACCACCATTATTATGTTTTCCACAGAATCCGATTGCAAGGAAAAATGGCACCAATTAAGGAGCAACTTTATGAGAGAAAAGAGGAAATTTAATACTCAAAAATCTGGATCAGCTAGCATCAAAGCCAAGAAATGGGTATTCTACGATGCTATGGAATTCCTCATACCCTATGTGACACCACGAGCCACATCATGTAATGTACCAACACCCCCAAAATGAGGACATAAATTCTGCATTTGATATGGATGATGCTGCACCTGATGATACTTCATCAACTACTAATATCACGGATGCACCTGACAGTGTGCGTTCTGTACAAACAGCAACCAATGTTGACGTCTGTGAAGGGGGAAGTACGAGTACGTCTGCACCTGTTATCAAGCAGCCATCATCTACAGCAAAGAAGCATAATGCCAACAAAAGACGTCGCTGCGAGCTTCCAAGTGATGTAGATGGGCAAATCATGGGGGGAGTTGCAAAAGTTGCGAGAACAAGCAGTTTGTAAAAATGAAAATGAATCTGACCCAGACAGTATTGACACTAAAATAGAAATACATCAGGCCTTTCGTAGAAAACTCGCCAAGGACCAAAACTCTAGCTACGGTTACTGGACTAGCCAACACCAACATCCATCTAATACTACACCATCACCGTATGCTAGTGATAGTACTTCTTCTGAGTTCACTTATCTGTGAAAGGTATCTTTTAAGTTGGAGGACATAACAGTTTTTTATTTAAGTTGGAGGACAACAGTTTTTTTTAAGTTGGAGGACATAACAGTTTTTTTTAAGTTGGAGGACATGTTTTTTTTTTAGTTGGAGGACATAGCAGTTATATCACATATTTAAAAAGTAGACAATACACCCTACAGTTGCCAAATAAAAATATATAACCATATCCATAATGCTTCCTGTTGTAATTTTTTTAATATGCAGAATAATATTGTCTAGTACAGCAATTCCCTCTATAGATCAGTGCAATACATGTAATTTCTACTGTAACAGAAGCCTAAGAGGTAAATATAAACTGTTAAACCTACCTTTGCATCCATTTCTGTAGCAATATTGTATCCATAACCAGACATAAAGCATGTCTATTTTTTTTATATAATTTACAGCTACCTTAAACACTCGATCAATCTATTAGTGGAATTATTTTAAATAATACACTTACCTTAGGAAAATGGCCAGTCTTTCTTCAGGTCGAATTGCAAGACGGTAACTGGTATTCTGCTTCTTGATGGAGGGTCCCATCAACTCAACCAACATCTTAAATTGTTCCGTGGTCATCCTAAAGAAGTCATAAAACTTCTCCGGATTATTGACCAAATCTGGGAACAAATGTCCAAAGCTCCCAAATTCAGGTCTTCTGGAATTTATTGGATGCACCCATATTCGTTGCCTTCGCCTCCATCTACGCTTTCTCAGCCACAGCAACAATGCTATTTCTGCAACAGCAAAGACGTCCATAATCCTCGAAGGCTGCCTTGCTACTGAATGATGTGTTAATCAGATTCAGTAGGTTGGAACTATACCGATTCAAAATGACTTGAGTCAAATAATTCTCCATGAATTGAATCGATTCGATTCGCTTGGTATACGCAGCCTTAGGGCCGGTGGATCAGCAAGCTGACCTTAGCAGTAGCAATCGTCCGAAGAGGAGTCTCTATGAGTGGCCTCTCTCGCGAACGAGAGAGGTGAACACTTCGTAGAAGAGACTAGAAGACTCCCATGATGATGCCCCTTAGGGCCGGTGGATCAGCAAGCTGAAGTGGCCATCCTCTAAAGAGGAATCTCTATAAGTGGCCTCTCTCGCGAACAAGAGGGGTGGACACTTCGTAGAAGAGACTTGCTAAGACTGTGCTCCACCCCTGAAGGAAGAGAAACTCAGCAAGGGGGGAGAGAAGTCTGGCTGAAGGGCAGCAACAGCAGTCGGAGGCGATAAATTTATTAAGATATGGGAAGTTCCCCCCCTGAAGGGAGAAACAACCTCACACCTGGGGAGGAAACCTCCCTCAGAAGGGAAGTTGTCCAACCCCGGGAGGCAAACCTCCTTTAGCGTTCTAAGATGATCTGAATTGCTGGCCATGTTGTCAAGGGAGTACTTCTAAGAGAAGGGATGACGCCCATGATGACGTCCTCTGAGGGACGGCAGTGACAGCAGATTCCCCAGGCATGAACAGAACAGCTCTGCTTCATTGGCACTTTTTAGTCAAATGAAGAAAAACTGCATAGTTAACTGGGAAAATAAAATTAAATAATTATTCAACAGAAATTCCCTAGGGAGGAACTCCGAAAAGGAACCCCGAGGGAACAGCATAAAATAAGAATTAAGTATTGCGCCCTTCCTTCCCTCGACGACATCCACAGGAGAAGGGGGGGGGAGCGGAGTAACTGTAATAAAAACAGAATTATAATCATTCAGATCAGCTAAGAATATTCACTAATAGTGAGAACCACTAACCCTCCGAAGGGAAGTGTTCCCCACGGAGAAAGCTGACAAGTTAAAATACAATTACATTTTCACTAAAATTAATTTAGACAAACAAATAGAAGAGCAACCTAACCGGCGCACAGGAAAGGAGCTTCCCCAATAGTACGTTGTTGTAGTAAAGGTGAACACCTCGAGAAGAGAGAGACCATAGTCAATCTTTAAAAGGCCACATTCCCTTCGCTCAGAATCCAAGTTTCCCATAGGAAAAGAGGGAAGGGCGAAGACAATAGTTGAATGAAGAGGGTCCAGGTGATGACGATTCCCCTACGGCGGCCGAGTTAATGGATATATGCCGACGGGAAGACCGATGGACAAGAGAGGGAGAGGTCATTCCCCACGAAGTGGAACTGTGCTGGCCTTGCTACTCCGCAAGTGTCGTTGTCGTATATCCCACACACAGCACAAACACTGAAAAGGAAACTTACCACATTTCTACACATATATATATATATATATATACATAAACATTAAGAATGTTTATATATATATATATATATATATATATATACAAGTATAAGAAAAAGTAAGTTAAAAGACAAAAATTAATGGCAGTCCAAAATAGGCGAGGAGGGAGAGAGGAACAACCGCTCTCGCTCCGAGCCAAAAGTAAAGTGAGCTCAAGCACAGGTGTGTGTGAGGGGGGGGGGGGGGGGAATAGCAAGCTCCCCTCCCCTACCCCGCTAACTAGCGGTGTGGGTACTAAACCCTCGTTAAATTTTAATGGCTCGTCATTTCAGCTACGCCAAAAGTAATACCCCTATTAAATAGCGTGGTTTGTATTCCAGTTACGGAACAAAAATGAATTGTATGAAAACTGTGATATCCTGTAACATATTGGTGATGATATAATATTTATCATGAAGATATTTCGAATAAATTAAGAAATTATATATAAAATACGCCACTAGTATGTGAGCAATCTTTCAATACAGTAGCGAAACATACAGATCAGTTGATTATAACTAAAGGTAAACAAAATATTAAGTAATTCTTGAGGTTTAAAATTCTTTCGAAATTGAAAAATAGAATAAAAAAATGCTTTAATAGAGCATAGGATATCCTATTAAACAGGAAAAATGTTATTTTCCTTAGTAAAATAAATTTTTGAATATACTTACCCGATGATCATGTAGCTGTCAACTCTGTTGCCCGACAGAAAAATCTAAGGTCGGGATACGCCAGCGATCGCTATACAGGTGGGGGTGTACACAACAGCGCCATCTGTCGAGTAGGTACTCAGGTACTTCTTGTCAACAAGAACTCAATTTTCTCCTCGGTCCACTGGTTCTCTATGGGGAGGAAGGGAGGGTCCTTAAATTCATGATCATCGGGTAAGTATATTCAAAAATTTATTTTACTAAGGAAAATAACATTTTTCAATATTAATCTTACCCGATGATCATGTAGCTGATTCACACCCAGGGGGGTGGGTGGAGACCAGCATACATGTTAACATTAGAAGCTAAGTATCCCGTATTTCATTTTAGCAGTTATTCAAAATAACAAACATAAAATAAATAAGTACCTGGTAAGGAAGTCGACTTGAACCATTACTCTGCCTTTTTAAGTACGTCTTCCTTACTGAGCCTAGCGATCCTCTTAGGATGCTGAGCGACTCCTAGGTGCTGAAGTATGAAGGGCTGCAACCCATACTAAAGGACCTCATCACAACCTCTAATCTAGGCGCTTCTCAAGAAAGAATTTGACCACCCGCCAAATCAACCAGGATGCGGAAGGCTTCTTAGCCTTCCGTACAACCCAAAAAACAACAATAAAAAGCATTTCAAGAGAAAGATTAAAAAAGGTTATGGGATTATGGGAATGTAGTGGTTGAGCCCTCACCTACTACTGCACTCGCTGCTACGAATGGTCCCAGGGTGTAGCAGTTCTCGTAAAGAGACTGGACATCTTTGAGGTAAAATGATGCGAACACTGACTTGCTTCTCCAATAGGTTGCATCCATAACACTCTGCAGAGAACGGTTCTGTTTGAGGGCCACTGAAGTAGCGACAGCTCTAACTTCATGTGTCCTTACCTTCAGCAAAGCATGGTCTTCTTCCTTCAGATGAGAATGGGCCTCTCTAATCAAAAACCTGATGTAATAAGAAACTGCGTTCTTAGACATCGGTAAAGCAGGTTTCTTGATAGAACACCATAAAGCTTCTGATTGTCCTCGTAATGGCTTTGTACGTCTTAAATAGTACTTAAGAGCTCTTACTGGGCAAAGTACTCTCTCTTGTTCGTTACCAACCAAGTTGGACAGGCTTGGGATCTCGAACGACTTGGGCCAAGGACGAGAAGGAAGCTCGTTTTTAGCTAAAAAACCAAGCTGCAAGGAACATGTAGCCGTTTCAGATGTAAAACCTATGTTCCTGCTGAAGGCGTGAATCTCACTGACTCTTTTAGCTGTTGCTAAGCAAACGAGGAAAAGAGTCTTTAATGTGAGATCCTTAAAAGAGGCTGATTGAAGCGGTTCGAACCTTGCTGACATCAGGAACCTTAAAACCACGTCTAGGTTCCAGCCTGGTGTGGCTAACCGACGCTCCTTTGAGGTCTCAAAAGACTTAAGGAGGTCCTGTAGATCTTTGTTGGTGGAAAGATCTAAGCCTCTGTGGCGGAAGACCGCTGCCAACATGCTTCTGTAACCTTTGATCGTAGGAGCTGATAGGGATCTTACATTCCTTAGATGTAAAAGGAAGTCAGCTATCTGCGTTACAGAGGTACTGGTTGAGGAAACTGCATTCGCCTTGCACCAGCTTCGGAAGACTTCCCATTTTGACTGGTAGACCTTGAGAGTGGATGTCCTCCTTGCTCTGGCAATCGCTCTGGCTGCCTCCTTCGAAAAGCCTCTAGCTCTTGAGAGTCTTTCGATAGTCTGAAGGCAGTCAGACGAAGAGCGTGGAGGCTTGGGTGTACCTTCTTTACGTGCGGCTGACGCAGAAGGTCCACTCTTAGAGGAAGAGTCCTGGGAACGTCCACTAGCCATTGCAGTACCTCGGTGAACCATTCTCTCGCGGGCCAGAGGGGAGCAACCAACGTCAACCGTGTCCCTTCGTGAGAGGCGAACTTCTGCAGTACCTTGTTGACAATCTTGAACGGAGGGAACGCATACAGGTCTAGATGGGACCAATCCAGAAGAAAGGCATCTACGTGAACTGCTGCTGGGTCCGGAATCGGTGAACAATAAATCGGGAGCCTCTTGGTCATCGAGGTAGCGAATAGATCTATGGTGGGCTGACCCCACAGGGCCCATAGTCTGCTGCAAACATTCTTGTGAAGGGTCCACTCTGTGGGGATGACCTGACCCTTCCGGCTGAGGCGATCTGCCATGACATTCATGTCGCCTTGAATGAACCTCGTTACCAGCGAAATCTTTCGATCTCTTGACCAAGTGAGGAGGTCCCTTGCGATCTCGAACAACTTCCTCGAATGAGTCCCTCCTTGCTTGGAGATGTACGCCAAGGCTGTGGTGTTGTCGGAGTTCACCTCCACCACCTTGCCTAGATGGAGGGACTTGAAGTTTATCAAGGCCAGATGAACTGCCAATAGCTCCTTGCAGTTGATGTGAAGTGTTCTTTGTTCCTGATTCCACGTGCCCGAGCATTCCCGTCCGTCCAGTGTCGCACCCCAGCCCGTGTCCGATGCGTCCGAGAAGAGAAGGTGGTCGGGGGTCTGAACAGCCAATGGTAGACCTTCCTTGAGAAGAATGCTGTTCTTCCACCACGTCAGTGCAGACCTCATCTCTTCGGATATAGGAACTGAGACCGCTTCTAGCGTCATGTCCTTTCTCCAGTGAGCAGCTAGATGATACTGAAGGGGGCGGAGGTGGAGTCTCCCTAACTCGATGAACTGGGCCAGCGATGAAAGTGTCCCTGTTAGACTCATCCACTGCCTGACTGAACATCGGTTCCTTCTCAGCATGCTCTGGATGCATTCTTGGGCTTGACTGATCCTGGGGGCCGACGGAAAAGCCCGAAAAGCTCGACTCTGAATCTCCATACCTAGATAGATAATGGTTTGGGATGGGACGAGTTGGGACTTCTCTATATTGACCAGGAGACCCAATTCCTTGGTCAGATCCAAAGTCCATCTGAGATTCTCCAGACAGCGACGACTTGACGGAGCTCTTAAAAGCCAGTCGTCCAAATAGAGGGAGGCTCTGATGTCTGCCAAGTGAAGGAATTTGGCAATATTCCTCATCAGTTTGGTAAACACAAGAGGTGCCGTGCTTAGGCCAAAGCACAGGGCTTGGAACTGGTACACGACCTTTCCAAAGACGAACCTTAGGAAAGGTTGGGAGTCTGGATGGACGGGGACATGAAAGTACGCGTCTTTTAGGTCCAACGAGACCATCCAGTCTTCCTTCCTGACCGATGCTAGCACCGACTTCGTCGTCTCCATAGTGAACGTCTGCTTGGTGACAAAAGCATTGAGAGCACTGACGTCCAGCACCGGTCTCCAGCCTCCTGTCTTCTTCGCTACCAGGAAGAGACGGTTGTAGAAGCCCGGGGATTGATGGTCCCGGACTATGACTACCGCTCCCTTTTGTAGCAAGAGAGACACCTCTTGCTGCAAAGCTAGCCTCTTGTCCTCCTCCTTGTAGTTGGGCGAGAGGTTGATGGGAGTAGTTGCTAGAGGGGGATTGCGCCAGAACGGAATCTTGTACCCCTCTCTTAGCAACTTCACAGACTGAGCGTCTGCACCTCTGCTCTCCCAAGCCTGCCAGTAGTTCTTGAGCCTGGCTCCCACTGCTGTCTGGAGAGGAAGGCAGTCAGATTCTGCCTTTTGAGGACTTGGAACCCTTCTTCTTTTTGCCACGATGACTGTCGGCACGGGTACCTCCTCTGCTGGAGGTTCTGCCACGAGAGGGCGGGATGAACCTAGATGCTGGTGTGTCCATCCTAGGTCTAGGCACGGAAGGTAAAGAGACTTTACGTGCGGAAGAAGCCACCAGGTCATGGGTATCCTTCTGGATCAACGAGGCAGCAATCCCCTTGATCAGCTCTTCCGGAAAGAGACACTGGGAAAGCGGAGCAAACATCAACTCCGACTTCTGGCAAGGTGTGATCCCCGCAGACAAGAAGGAGCAAAGATGATCTCTCTTCTTAAGCACTCCAGAAACGTACGAAGCCGTAAGTTCACCAGACCCATCCCGAATGGCTTTGTCCATGCTAGACATGATAAGCATGGCAGAGTCCTTATCCGAAGGGGAAGTCTTTCTGCTTAACGCCCCCAAACACCAGTCGAGGAAGTATAAGATCTCAAAAGCACGAAAAACTCCCTTCAACTGATGGTCCATGTCAGAGAAGGACCAGCAAATCTTGGAGCGTCTCATAGCCAGCCTGCGGGGAGAGTCAACCAGACTTGAAAAGTCGCCCTGGGCAGAGGCAGGAACTCCCAAGCCGGGTTCCTCTCCCGTGGCATACCAGACGCTAGATTTGGAAGCAAGCTTGGTAGGCGGAAAGATGAAAGCAGTCTTTCCCAGTTGCTTCTTGGACTGCAACCACTCTCCCATTACCCTCAAAGCTCTCTTGGATGAGCGTGCGAGTACGAGTTTCGTGAAGGCAGGAGCTGCGGACTGCATGCCTAAAGCGAACTCGGAGGGAGGTGAGCGCGGGGTTGCAGACACAAACTGTTCCGGATACAACTCCCTGAACAGGGCAAGGACTTTCCTAAAGTCTAAGGAGGGAGGCGTAGACTTGGGTTCTTCTAAGTCGGAGTGCGGATCGTCCAAATGCGCAGCTTCGTCGTCATCAGATACTCCATCATCCGAATGCTGAGGAGGAAGTGGCAAAGGTGGAGCAGAAAGCTGAACGGCTGAATCCGGCAGCACGGGTGCATGCGTAGCTGCGGATCCAACATCATGCCGCTGCTGGTCAGTCTGCGAGCTGGCAACAACAAAAGCGGAGTGCTGGTGCGTGGGAGGGACTGCCGTGGGTTGCGGAGCATGCCGCATTGCGTCAAAACACGGCAGCTTGACAGCACCTTCCCACTGCTGATGCGGTAGCTCACGCATGTCAACGGAGGGTGCAGCATGAACATGCGTCTGGCAGGGTCGACTGCGCATCGGTGGTGGAGCTCTCACAGGTGGAGTGTGGGAGCAGGCAGCCGCAGTATCTGCTGAGCGCACAACCGTGGCAGGTTGTAGGTTAACAGGTGCAGTGTCAACCTTCTCAGCACGATACTCCTGCATGAAGGAAGCAAGCTGAGACTGCATAGTCTGCAGCATGGACCACTTAGGGTCTACCGTGGTTGGTGCGGCAACAGACGGAGTAGTTGCCTGCTGCGGAACCACTCTACCTCTCTTGGGAGGTGTGCAGTCTTCGGAAGACTGCGGCGAGTCCGAACTGACCCAGTGGCTACACCTGGGCCGTTGGACTCGCTCGGAAGGGACCTTACGCTTGAGAGGTCGTGAGACCTTGGTCCAACGTTTCTTCCTAGAAACTTCTTCCACAGACGAGGAATGATAGGGCTCATTCGTCTGTTTGTGGATGGGACGATCTCTGACAGATACGTCCGCAACCACGGAGGGTACATCCGTACGCTGATCAAGGCCTGTCGAACCCTTTGGTCCTTCGACATTGCTTCTCCCCTGGGCTTGGGAGCTTGCAAGAGGTCCCGGACTGGGAGGACGACTGGCACGAACAGATGTACCCTCATGCGCAACACTGACACAGACACTTTTCACTTCACTTGCACTCACTACACTTCCCACTGCACTTTGCGCTTTCAACTCTTTGACATCGGCCAAAAGTTGATTCCGGTCATTAGCTAATGACTCCACTCTGTCACCAAGAGCCTGAATGGCACGCATCATGTCCGCCATGGAGGGTTGAGCACTAGTAGCAGGGTCGGGAGTCACCACTACAGGGGAAGGAGTAGGTTGAGGGGCATGGGGAGAGGAAAAATCAAACGAGCGAGAAGAACTCCTCCTGATCCTATCCTTCTCTAGCCTACGTGCATTCTTTAGGAATTCGTTAAAATCGAATTCCGAAAGCCCAGCGCATTCCTCACATCGATCTTCCAATTGACAGGATTTACCCCTACAATTGGAACAAACGGTGTGAGGATCTATGGAGGCCTTCGGAAGACGCCTAGAACAAGCCCTAACGCTACACTGCCTGTACTTAGGGACTTGAGAATGGTCAGACATCTTGAATTCTTGAATTAGCCAAGGGGGAAATCCAAAATCTAGCAAAGTTCATTAACAATTAATCCAAATCTAATCAAAAAGCTTGATAAGCTAATGATAATAGTTCCTGAATAGCGAAAGCTAAAATCTAGAGCGAATACATCACCAAAATCATGAAAAACAACTCCAGAAACAACAGCGTATCCAAGTAGGTCTTGCCGGTGGCACGACAGAGGAAAAATTGAGTTCTTGTTGACAAGAAGTACCTGAGTACCTACTCGACAGATGGCGCTGTTGTGTACACCCCCACCTGTATAGCGATCGCTGGCGTATCCCGACCTTAGATTTTTATGTCGGGCAACAGAGTTGACAGCTACATGATCATCGGGTAAGATTAATATTGAAAATTGAATAATTATTCACAGTAAGAAAATATGGATAAAATATGACTTAGATGAATGCCAAATCCTGACGCATCATAATAACTCTACAGAAATTTAACTTTCTTGACTTACGATGCGCCATGGTACCTATATCAGTTGTAAGTCGACGACTTCCTATAATATATGGATAATCTGGAAAAATGGATAATCCGGCACCCTGCTGGTCCCAAAGTTGCCGGATTAGGGATGCCCTACCTGTACCTCTGACAAATCTATGCTAATTATAATAAATTAGCGAAATCGATGAATTTGGGAAATGCAAGAAGGATTGAAAAATAGGAATGAGAATATGTGGAATGAGACTAAGAAAGGGGTTTAGAATGCTTAATAAGAGGAAAATGACGAATGATGAATGAAATCGCAAAAAAATACTGAGAATCAAGGAGTTGGAAAGATACGTTGTAGATATATGTGGGAGGGCAAAGTAAATGTACGAAAGGGATTTGGGAAGGAATTGGGAAAAGGATTAAGGATATAATAATAATAGGTGAAGGACAATAATAATGTGAAGGAGATATTAATAAGCATGATAGGTTATATCAGTGAGGTAACTCTTTAAAAGTGAATGGTCATATCAGTGGGATAATATCATGAAAGTGAATATAGGTTGGTGATGGACTACGCAGTTTTGATCAGATGATTTCAATGTAAACAATGCATGAGATTATAATTTGCTATGTTTTTAACTATAAATGCGATACTAAAATGCAAATATTACATGCATCATTATTGGATACAGTTAAGTCAAATACCAGTTTAATAAAAATTGTTTATTTCAAATATAGCTGTAATTCTTTACCAAAGTACTGTAAATGGATACACACTGTACAGAGAGAGCTTGGACCAGCTGGGCGTAGAGATAGGTAGTGGCACGCAGTGCTCACAATGTAAAGGAGGGCAGGCTATTTGAAATCATCGCTCAGTTTGAATTTTATCGGAATTTTATGAAAATTTTTAATTAATAGGTATTGCATTGTTCTTGGCCATCCCAATGCTGCTGCCAGCCATTAGAAATCAAATTCTTAATGTTGGGTAAACAATCATCACAAATCTTTTTTTCCGCTTCTTGGCCTCAAAAAAACGAAACCACGAAGCAAGAAACTGTAATTAACGAGGTCTGACTGTATACCAATCTCCAAAAATAGATTCAATGGCAAACTAGTATCAAAACAAGAAAGCAGTATTCAAACATACCTATTGCTTTGGCAGTGATAAGTAACCTGGGAGAAAGAGTTCCCCCAACGTCAAAAAAAAGTACGATATTTCGGCCCTTTGGTCGCAGGGTAGCCTCATAAACATGTCTATGCCGAGATGATTGTCCACAGTCTAAACCAATGCTTGTACCTTCAAAAAAAACAAACAAATTTAAAAGCTTTCAACATGAAAATAAAAAGTAAAATTAAGAAAGTGGATACTGTATGTTGATGCTGACGAGAGATGCAGGGGTGAACTCCATATTATACAGTACATATTATTATTACTATTATTATTATTATTATTATTACAAGCTAAGCTACAACCCTAGTTGGAAAAGTAAGATGCTATAAGGTCAAGGGCTCTAACATGGAAAAATAGCCCAGTGAGGAGAGGATATACGTAAACTACAAGGGAAGTAATGAACAATTGAAATATTTTAAAAACGGAAAGAACATTAAAATAGATGTTTCATATATACATACATATACCATGGCACTTCCCCCAATTTTGGGGGGTAGCCGACATCAACAAAGAAACAAAAACAAAAAGGGGACCTCTACTCTCTACGTTCCTCCCAGCCTAACAAGGGACTCAACCGAGTTCAGCTGGTACTGCTAGGGTGTCACAGCCCACCCTCCCACATTATCCACCACAAATGAAGCTTCATAATGCTGAATCCCCTACTGCTGCTATCTCCGCGGTCATCTAAGGCATCGGAGGCAGCAGCAGGGCCTACCGGAACTGCGTCACAATCGCTCGCCATTCATTCCTATTTCTAGCACGCTCTCTTGCCTCGCTCACATCTATCCTCCTATCACCCAGAGCTTCCTTCACTCCATCCATCCACCCAAACCTTGGCCTTCCTCTAGTACTTCTCCCATCAACTCTTGCATTCATCACCTTCTTTAGCAGACATCCATTTTCCATTCTCTCAACATGGCCAAACCACCTCAACCATATATAAAGTTCATAAATATAGTTCATATATAAACTATAAAAACTTAAAAAATACCAGAGGAAGATAAATAAGATAGAATAGTGTGCTCAAGTGTACCTACAAGCAAGAGAACTCTATCCCAAGAAAGTGGAAGATAATGGTACAAAGGCTATAGCTCTACCCAAGACGAGACAACAATGGTTTGATTTTGGAGTGTCATTCTCCTACTGTAGAAGAGCTGCTTATCAGAGCTAAAAGAGTCTATTCTACCCTAACCCATAAGTTATATGAAAAGCAAATGTGAAAACCAGAGAGGAAAAAAGACCATATTGTAGTGGTTGAATAAGTACAAATTAGTTAATCTTATATGTTTGTTCTCATGGGGATTGCTAAGTTCTCAAGCAATTACTGAGGAAACAGTATGTTGAAGATGAAGGGAAAACATATCACTGTTCAATAGAATATAACAAAATTCAATAAAAAGTAAAATTCTACGATATGCATACCTAAAGTTTCTACAATACATAATATGAATGGGGCCCTTGCAAAGTAAATGGAAAAAATGAATTAATGTGACTATAAGATGTTATAATACAGGGCTGGAGTTGGAAAGATCATATAATAAATGAAGAGGATGCTGGAATATGTGGTGTCCTCAGGCTAGACAATAAACTAGATTTCAAAGACTGACTAACAGGGGTTAAAACAAATAATAAGAAGGGAGAGCTTCAGTTTGTCAAAAAATAAAATATGTATGAAGTAGCAAAAGGAAAGCAAGAAGAAAAAAATCCTGGAGGGGGTTATAGAGGAAGACCTTGACTAAAGGGAGGAGAACCTGAGGAAGAAACCTGATAAAAAAAAGGGTCATGAAAATCATCCACACTTTTATCACTAAACCTTGAGCCGATTGCCTTGATGTGCTTTCTTCAACTATTTCTATCATAAACATCACCAATCAGACAAAACTCTCGCTATCTGGATATACAGTAGTCTGCTATATCCAAAATCCACCACAACGGAGTCTGTTATTGCAGGATTCTACTATAATTCTAAATTTACTTCTACTGTATTCTCCTTACAGTCACAAATCCTTATAATTTAATCATTCAATTTCATTATTTCTTTTACTATTATAAATAATCTAGTTTAATTTCTAATTTTACAATAATTTTATACTTTCATTACAATAAATTTTAATTCATTATCCTATTATTTTCCTACCTATCATCATTTTCTATTTAGTAATTTTCACCTTATCATTTTGATTTTGATAGAATTTAATTCCTTCTTGTAAAATAAGTCGCCAGGGCCAGTTAATAAACATCTGTCCATATGTAATACTGTACTGTACTAAAAATATTTGATATAATTAGTATTTTTTCCTAACTTCTGTACTGTATACAAACCCGAGTAATTTATATGACGGTTGATAAGGCCTTCTTTGCTTTGCAAAAGGCCGCTACTTGAAGGGGACCCCACTTTGGGTCTTTTGGCTTGTTTACTCCTAAATCGATTTACTACGACCAGAAAAAAGAAAAGGTTCCTAGCTGGTAAATATGGTTAAGACTTATGGAGAGGACAATGTGGAACATTTGGATCACTGACTTGGGTTTGCATACGTAGCTAGGATTGTACTAGAAATTTGTAGTTTGTTCCTATGAGGATTCAAACCTCTCAGTCATTTCTATGGGGAGTTTTCCTTAGGTGAAAGAAGTCCATCAAAAACAGGTATCTATCTAGCTCTAGATCACTGATAGGTAACCACAAAAATAACGGATTTTGAGCGAAGCGAAAAATCTATTTTTGGGGGAGATAGCCATGTCGTCCTGATGGAAGGTTCCTTTAAGTAACCTCCTAGGGTATATTTGACTACAGTGACATTCCCAGAGAATTTAACTTAAGTCTCCAGAATTCTAACTCCTGGCGCAAATATCCTTAAAGTTTCCTTTTAGGATAACGCATAATATCAGGGAACGTATTTTCGACACGCCACATAGCAATCTGCACCCCGCATAGCGTTTACGCTTCAAGGGGGAAAAGTGGCAAAATAAAAGAGGAGCCGTTAATAAGGTTCCCTTCCTTCGTTACTGTTTGACTACTCAGATGGCGCCATAATCGCCACCATCTTTAATCTTTGTAGCGTTGAGCCAGTACTTATAGATAGAGTATTATTGGGAGGGATCCTGCCAAGGACTTTCATAGAAAGGAGGGTGGGTCCATCAGGACAACATGGCTATCTCACCAAAAATAGATTTTTCGCTTCGCTCAAAATCCGTTTTTTGGGCTCAGGCCATGTCGTCCTGATAGAAGTTTACCAGAGCATTAATGTATCCGTGGATTTCCGAGTTGTGCCTTAAACCTCAAGACAATATTTCCTTGGTCCTTCAGACCTTAAAGACCTATAACATTACCGTTATATGTCATTGCTTCTAATCATGAACTATATTAGTGCTTCCTGCCCCCTACAGGGAAGAGTCACACTAGACTCGGGAAAAAGCCTCGAAGTTTGCATATTTCATATGACCAACCTAGCAACCAGAAGGGCATACAGGTCTCACTGTATGCCTTTAGCAAAAGTTTGTATTTATAAACCCAACAAGGGTTCCTGTAAGCCACCGTAGCATCCATGGTATATCAGCCCAGCTGTATACCACAGCAGACAAGTTTATATCTGTATCAAAACAAGGTAAGCCTGGCCAGAAAAAGGCTTGTTTACGTTTAGGAACAAATCTACTATATTTGTTCAATGTAATTATGCAGAATAGTAAGGAATAAAAGTAATGCTCACACAACTTTATTTACATATGTTTAGGCCAAAATAAGACGCACAAAACAATTAGACATTTATTGTCAAACAATAAATAAAATTTCAGCATACATTTCATAATAATGTAAAAAATGCAAGTGAAATAGAATTTACAAACATAGAACATGCAGAACAAATCAGAAATACTTGTTTTATCTGAAAACAAAAATTCATGCCACTCAATTGCAAATTTAATAATTTCCTAATATCTTTCTGAGAAGTCTGTTTATTTACACTTGTGTAAAAATGCAAGGCACTAGTGTTAAGTCTATGTTTCTTCACCTTTATACACTGGAACAGTCCATAATGTCACTTTGATGACATTTCACTTACCATGTTGCACTATAATGTACCAACATGTACACCCAATAGAATTATAGTCCCATGAGCGAGGGCTCTCGAAATCCATAAGCTGGAAAAAGTTTAACGATGATGCAACTTTCCTAGGAACATGACCTGCGGGTGTACTGTCAGGATCCGCTCTGCGAATAAAGTAGATGATCTTTGCCCTTAGTTGTTTCAGGGATAAGTTTGAGCTCGATGTTTCTCCTTTAAAGAGCTGTCCTCCCCTGAAGTCTGAAGTTCTACGAAGATAGACCTTTAGACACTCTACTGGACACAGTGAGACATCTTCCTTCAGAGGGCAGATTCTCCAGGGACCCCACCTCATGGTGGGTAGCTCGTTCTTGGCGAGAAACGTTGGGTCGGGAAAGAGATTCAGTTCTCCCGTTTCAATAAACTGGATATGGCCCTCTTCCCTAGAAAGGGCCACTATCTCACTAACTCTAGCTCCTGAGGCTAGAGCAAACAAGAAAATAACTTTTTTAGTCAAATTTTTCAAAGACCAATTTTCGTTATTCAATATCGAAGCCAAATGTAGTACCTTATCCAGAGACCATGAAATGGGCCTTGGAGGTTCTGCTGGCCTAAGCCTAGCAAAGGCTCTAGGGATTTTGTTAAAAATTTCGTTAGAAAAGTCTACTTGGAAAGCGTAAAGCAAGGGTCTAGTCAAGGCAGATTTACACGTAGTTATCATGTTGAAATTTTACCTTCTTCATGAAGGTGAATAAAGAAAGATATGCAGAAATCTGTCGAGATTTCCTTTGGTTTCTTTGCCTTGACAAAGGCCACCCACTTCTTCCAAGATGACTCATACTGCCTTCTGGTAGATTTAGACTTATATTCCTCTAAGAAGTCTATACTCTCTTTCGAGATCCTAAGCCTCTTTCTCACTGCTAGGGAGAGAAAATCATGAGATGTAGGTCTTGGGTTTTCTGTAATGAAGAGAAGACAGTCGACTTCTGTACTTGTTGAGACAGAACTGGGTCCGGCAGGGGAATCAGCTGTAATTCCAATACTAGAGGGAACCAGTTGCTCCAGGGCCACTTGGGAGCCACTAGGGCTGCTGTTCCTTGAAAAGATCTCAGCTTGTTGAGGACCTTCATCAGCAGGTTGGATGGAGGGAACAGATAAATCCTGGTCCAGCTGTTCCAGTCGAGGGACATGGCGTCCACTACTTCCGCTAGAGGGTCCTCGTATGGGACCACATATCAAGGAAGTTTCTTGTCGCTCGTCCCGAAGAGGTCGATCTGCAGTTCCGGGACTTGATGTAAGATGAAGGAGAATGATCTTGCGTCTAGGGACCATTCTGACTCTATCGGAGTTAGCCTCGATAAAGCGTCCGCCGTCACATTGCGGAACCCTTGAAGGTGAACTGCTGATAAGTGCCATCTCTTCTTTTCCGCTAAGCGGAAGATGGCCAACATTACCTGGTTGAGTTGAGGTGATCTCGAGCCTTGACGATTCAGACATCTCATTACCACCTCGCTGCCCAGAATCAGTCTTATGTGGACTGAAGGGCGAGGGGATAATTTCTTCAATGTGAAGAAGACTGCCATGGCCTCCAAAATGTTGATGTGGAAGGTCCTGAATAGAGAGGACCAAGTTCCTTGAACTTTCCGAGGATGAGAGTGACCTCCCCATCCTTCTAATGATGCGTCCGTGTGGATGATGACTGAGGGTGGAGGCGCTTGCAGAGGCGTTGACCTCTTCAAGTTCTTGACCTACGACCAAGGCTTGAGAAGCGATCGTAGTCGGATCGGTATCGGTCTTCTTAGATCTCTTCGAGCGTTTGATGCGTATCTTCTCCAGACTCCTGATGCATCTTTTAGCTGTGCTCTTAGCACTGGGTTTGTCACTGATGCAAACTGGAGGGAGCCCAGCACTCTCTCCTGTTGGCGTCTTGAAATCCTGATGGATTTTAGTAGTTTCTTGACAGATCCCGCTATCTCTCTCCTCTTCTTTAATGGAATGGAGAGGCGATGTGACTGTAAGTTCCAATGTATATCTAGCCATTGAAACTTCTGAGCTGGAGATAGTTGAGACTTTTTGGTGTTGATCTTGAATCCCAGATGTTCCAGGAACTGGATCACTTTCTTGGATGCTTGCATGCATTTCGTCTCGGATGCTGCCCACACTAGCCAATCGTCCACGTAGGATATCACCTGGACACCTTGCAGGCGTAGTTGTTGAACGACTGCTTCTGCAAGCTTCATGAAGATCCTTGGGGCTATGTTTAGTCCGAAGGGCATGGCTCTGAAAGCGTACTTTCTTTTTTGTAGCCTGAATCCTAGCTAGGAGGAGAGTTGGCGATTGATCGGAATGTGCCAATAGGCATCTGCCATTTCTATGGAGACTGTGTATGCCCTTTTGGGCAGCAGGGCCCTTATGTGTTAAAGGGTCAACATCTTGAACTTGTCGTTTTCTATGAACTTGTTGAGTGGCGACAAATCCAGAATGACTCTGAGTTTGTCTGAGTCCTTCTTGGGAACACAAAACAGCCTTTGTTGGAATTTGATGGACTTTGTCCTCATCACCCATTTGCTTAAGAGCTTTTGGGTATATTCTTCCAGAACGGGGGTGGAGTGTTGGAGGAATTGAGGGAATGATGGTGGAGCTGTCCTCCAGCTCCAACCTAGTCCACTCTTGATTAGGCTGTGGGCGCAGGGATCAAAGGTCCAACGATCCCAGAATAGTCGGAGTCTTCCTCCTACCGGAAGCATCTCATTGCTCCTGGTTTCCGGAGGGCTTGCCTCCTTAACCGCGTCCTCCCCTACCCCCTCTTCCTCTCGAGGGACGTCTATCTGAGGCACCGCGGTAATGGGAAGTTGCTGTTGTTGTTGTCTAGTAGGGCGAGAGGGCAACCTTGGCCTCTTTGTCTTCTGTTTCGATTGGGGACCCTCATCCGGGGAAGACTTCCTCTTAGCCGACATGCCCAACTTCTGGAGAAGATTCGTATTCTCCGTGGCAGCCTTGTCGACTATTTCTTTGACAACTTCATTCGGGAAGAGGTCTTTCCCCCAGATGTTAGAAGATATCAACTTCCTGGGTTCGTGTCTTACCGCAGCCGAGGCAAACACGAACTCCCTACAAGCCCTTCTAGCCCTAACAAATCTATAAAAGTCGTGTCTTACCGCAGCCGAGGCAAACACGAACTCCCTACAAGCCCTTCTACCCCTAACAAAGCTATAAAAGTCTTTAATTAGGGTTGCCAAGTGTGTTTTGGCTATGACCATGAACATATCTGGGGATCTATGTTCACTGGCTATTGCCTCCAGGGTCACCTGGAGGGACAGAGATGCAGCAAGCCTTTCCTTCGTGTCCTGCTCCCTGCCCAGGAGAAAATCAGACAACTTGGGGAGGTTTTCGCTAAACTGACGTCCAGCGATATCGGCCTCCAACTTCCCGACTGAGAAGGTAAGCTGAATATCCTTACAGTCTTTTTGATCTGTTGGCAGGGCTAGGGAAAGGGGCCTACACTCCTCCAGTGTATGGCAAGGTTTCCCAGCTTCCAATGCCTTGATCACTCCCTTAAACCCTATTTCCACAAAGGGGAAGGCCATCGTCGCTGGAGCAAGAGAGGAAGGGTGTTTCTTACTCAAGGCTGGCACCTTAGAGCTGGTGAAACCCCTGTCCTTCAGACTGCTGGCTAACAAAGCTTGAGCCTTTGTATGGTCAAGCACTATGACCTCCTTGGGCTCTGTCTCCTCCTTGGATACAGGTTCTGTCCTTAGACGAACAAAGCAGTCAGGATAGGACTCAAAGCTCGGCCAGAACTCAATGTCCTCAATAAGGACAGCTCCCAGCTTTTCTGAGATGAAGATCTTGCCGTTTGTGATTGCATGTACTCGGTATGCCTCCATGGGTTTACCTCGGAGCACGAGGGAAGATCCTTAACATTGAGTCTCCTATGAGACCCACGGGCCGCTGCAAGCTGATGAATCTCCTTCCTTAGCGCAGCTTCCTTTTCTTTGCTCTTCTTCCGAAAGGTCTCCATCATGGCCATGATGACAGACAGGGTCTTGTCCGACTTATCAGGTGGAGGAGCGGAGGACGTAGAGAGCACTGGTTCTGGGGCAGGAACCGACAAAACAGACACTATTTCGACTTCATCCTCTTCCGTCTCTGGAGCCACCGTTGACTCCTCTTCTTGACCTTCAGCCAGAAGGTCCTTTTCGGTGTACTCTGACACCTCTGACATCTTCTCGTCATCTAGATGGATGTCCTTCATCGCATCCAAGACATCCAAGTCCACGGAGATCTGGACACAAGGGATCTCAGGGTGAGGCTGTGGAATGACAGCATCCGCAGATGCTTTGGGGAATAGATAGGCCCTCATAAGCTCATTGGGGAGGTAAGGCCCCGTGGCATTTTTCTAGAAGCCACGAACCCATCTGCGCAGCTTACTCCAAGCTGCATCCCTTGACTCCGCTGTCTTGGGGTCTTCAAAGGCCTCATTAAGCAAGTCTTTGCACACTGTACATACCTGGGGGTCCCAATATTTGAGAGGTCCCTTGGTGATGGAACAAAGGGAGTGTGTCCTACACTCCAGGTGGCCGCAGAAGTCCCTGCTACGCACGTTGCAGAAGACGCTGCAACATTTCACATGGTCCTCCTGTAAAGAGATGAAAATAAAATGAGCATAAAGTAGTTTATCTCACTAGATAAAATCACAAATATTATTAGTAATATTTTCCCTTTTATCGCATACAGCTTAGGATAGATAAGCTAGAAATGAATTAGGAAAGACACATATGTGTTTCCTACCCAGCCAATTGCTGTGACCTCCCTCAATATTAAAACTAGGGTTATCCTCTTCAGGAGGCCCGGTAGAAGAGTCTAGCCTATAAGGATAGAAGAGTGTAACTAAACACTAACTTCCAAAAGGATTAATAATGAGGGTCATTATTAACTGATCATCTATCAGTATATGGAAAAAGGAATTCCTCTCCTTTATCTTATAAGGTCTAAACAATAGACTGCGCCTGGACACACAGAGTATGCTGGAAAATTTAACTACTGTATACTTTTATACCATAGTTTTCTGTCTGCAGTATGCTCTATACTGCAGATATACTGGCTACTGTATAGACATACAGTATACTGTAGTTGCTGCCGGCATTTTGCTGGCAAGGCTAGTACCTAAGGCACAGATCAACTGACACAATATTAGCTAGAACAGTGGCCGGCGGGTCACCGGCTGTCGGCACACTAGCCCAGTCAGCATTCTATGTGGCAGGGTGGTAGCTGGTATACAGAACTCGGCCAGCTCTTGCTGGACAAATCTAGCCAGCATCTTGCCTGCTAGGGTAGTGGCTGGCAGCCGCCAGTTAGGTTAGTACCTGGCGGCCTAGTCAAGAGAGAGAGAGAAAGCAAGGAGTGAAGGATGATGTAAGAGCACTGTCTCACTTCCTTCCTCCAGAATGAGAGTTCTAATGGAAGGGGAGAATATAAGATAATCAAGTTTGCACCCATCAACCTCCGTTGCCGGTCGCTGCCGGGCATAGGACGTGAATGGCAACCCAAGGGAGGGCTGAAGAACACTCCATAGTAAAGGGATCTTCTGCCGGCAACTGGTCCTGCCGACACAGCTATCCTGGAGCTCTGTGTCTGATAGGGAAGCTGAATGACTAGGCCATACAAGCAGAAGCCCAAGCCAGCCCTACAACCTGCCGGCAAGCGGTGAGATTGCAGGACGACGGCCAAAGGATTGTGATGGCTAGGCCATCACTAAAGGACAGAGGGGGGAGGAAAAGAGGGTCCTGTATAAGGTGTGAGAGGAGCCGGCAGCATGCCGGTCCTACCACCCCTTAAGGAAGCTCTGTTTCAGTATTGGCGCCATCCTAGGCGGACGGAGAATCTATTCCCCAGCCTAGGGTCTGCCAATACAGTAAGGGGGCCAGCAGTCATCTAGCCGCCACCCTTAATCAGAGAGAAACAGAGTTCCTGTGCCAGCGCCATCCTAGGCCGCAGAATAATCACTATTCTTTAGCCTAGGGTCTGCAAGCACAGGACTAGCCGACTAAACCGCAGGGAGAAGGGGGAATCACATGGCCCCTTCAAGTGCAGTCTAGGGAGGCTAAGCCTCCTATGCCAACAACCAAAGCCCGACAGAGGAATGCATTCTCCCTGTCGACCAGCTGCCGGCACACGACATGTACTCTGAGGTTCTGACCTAAACCCAAAGCTTATCATCTGTAGCTAGGGGAAGGGGCAGAAAAAACCCTAGCCTAGTCTTGCCTGAATGACAACTAGGGGCAAGACTAACTAGGATTGTAGCCTTAGGCTACACTCAGAGGGAAGGAGGGATTACCCTATACGTGAGGGTAACCGGGGAGATTGTATGAAAGTATACTAAAGCCACTAGGCTACTAACCTAGTGACAGTGAGATCGACTACCTAACTCATCGAAGCTCTCTCGTATACATTATCTTGGAAGAAGAAAATTTTATATGCAATCAATATATCTTACATGTATAAATTGCCTAATATCTTCATCTAATTTTATCAACATCAGAAACACTTATCATATCATGCAAGAGTAAACTAGAACGCCCAGGCTAGGAAGCCTAGCGTAAACAAGATCGGCTACCTAATTCGCCGAACTAATTGAATACTATCGGCATAATATAATTAATTCCTAGAAATGAAGACTAAATAGCTAAATTAGTTATTTAAGCTATTATACCGGGAAAGTCGTTCTGGCTAATTAAATAACTCATGCGTTACGAACGACAGCACCGAAGACACCTCTGATCCAGGCAATAGCTCTGCCAAAAAATATGTTTAATTCGATTCAATTTTTTACTTTACGGAGAGAGCTATATGTATACAACATAAGAATCAAATACTCAACTTTCCAGAGGCAGAAGAGGCTGGAGATTGCATAATAAATCCAAAATTACGAGAGAGCACTGGGAAAACTACCGAGCGAGATCGCTACAGAAAAAGGAATAAAGATGGCGGCGATTATGGCGCCATTTGAGTACTCAAACAGTAATGGAGGAAGAGAACTTTATTAACGGCTCCTCTTTTATTTTGCCACTTTTCCCCCTCGATGCGTAAACACTATGCGGGGTGCATATTGCTATGTGGCGTGTCAAGAATACGTCCCCTGATATTATGTGATATCCTAAAAGGAAACTTTAAAGATATTCGCGCCAGGAGTTAGAATTCAGGAGACCTTAAGTTAAATTCTCTGGGAATATCACTGTAGTCAAATATACCCTAGGAAGATACTTAAAGGAACCTTCCATCAGGACGACATGGCCTGAGCCCATAAATATGTATAAATCTACGTGTACATGAATCTGACAACCAGACCAGCTCATAAAGAGACAGGGTCAATATATCATTCTCAATACTCACATCATTGACATAACATGAGACAATTCCCTATATAAATAGTGATCATACGAAGTTTACCTCATACAAATATGTCAAAAAGAAAAGGATATATATATATATATATATATATATATATATATATATATATACATATATATATATATATATATATATATATATATATATATATATATATATATATATATATATATATATATCCTTTTCTTTTTGACATATTTGTATGAGGTTGCCGGTCCCACCACACAACGAAGAAACTCTGTTTTAATATCGGTGCCATCCTAGGCGGTAGAAGAATCTCTATTCTTCAACCTAGGGTCTGCTGATTGGGTTAAGAGGGGGGCGGCAGGTTTGCCGGCCCCTCTTAACCTGGGAGAAATGGTATCTTTATTTTAAAATAAATTTTTAAATATACTTACCTGTTAGTTACGTATATATAGCTTAATCGCCCCCCGATTAGTCGCGCACACGGCAGAAATTCAAATTTCGTGGCAATCACCGCCAGGTGAGCAGGTGGTCATACCTGTGCGCCCTCTAACTAGGTAACTGGAACCATTCTCAACATTCCTCAGAAATTCCATGCCCCTGTTTTCAGAGGGGAGGAGGGAGGGCCCTTTTATATATGTAACAACCAGGTAAGTATATTTAAAAATTTATTTTAAAATAAAAATACCATTTTTAAATATGTAACTTCCCTGGTAGTTACATACGTGTATATATAGCTGATTGACACCACTGGTAGCAAGTTAGAAAACCTCAATCCCGTCGGGAATTGCTTCATAGTTATCCTGCCTCATTTGCCTGCATTCCTCAAGAGATTCAGCGATCCACCCAGGGGGCTGTAAAAGTCTCAGTGGGGCTGCCACAAAGTCCTCGACCTTAACGTGGCTAGACCTCCACCCTTGCTATCCTGGCATAGCCATGGACAATGATTCTGACCACCTAACTCAAAAATAAACTAAAAACACACACCATAAAAACTAACTTTACTTGCATCCCAGACTGTGAAAGGCTGCAACAACCTTCACAGACAACCTGTGATACCAAGTTCAGGAAAAAGGCAAGGGTATATAATAAAAAGGTTATAGGGTAGAGGCAGTAGTACCTTCTCCAACTACGACGCCAGAGGCAATATACGGACCCAGGGAGCAACAATCTTCATATTGGATCTGTACTTCTGTAAGGTAGCAGTCTGCGAAGATTGATTTACTTCGCCAGAAAGTCGCCTCCAAAATTGACTTCATTGACTTATTGTGTCTATACACCATAGAAGTCGCCACAGCTCTTACCTCATGTGGTTTTACCTTAAGGATGGGAAAGTTTCTCTCCTCACAGTTCTGGTGAGCTTCCCTTATCAAATCCTTAATAAAAAATGCCAGAGCATTCTTTGATAAAGGTAAAGAGGGTTTTTTAACCGAGCACCAGATGTTATCTGCTTGTCCTCTCAGGTTTTTGGTCGCCTGAAGATAAAACTTTAGAGCTCTCATTGGATAAAGGCCTCTCCTTTTCCTGTCCTACTAAGTGAGATAGCCCTGGGATGGTAAAGGATCTGGGCCAAGGTCGCGAAGGATTCTCGTTCTTGGCGAGAAAACCTAGCTGAAGGGAGTAAATTGCCTTTTCTCCATTGAAGCCCACCTTCTTCCTGATGGCTTGCAACTCTCCTACTCTCTTGGCTGTAGCCAACGCAACCAGGAATAGAGTCTTTTTAGTAAGATCCTTCCAAGAAGCCTTGTCGAGAGGTTCAAACCTGCTCAAGGTAAAAAATGCCAAGACTATATCCAGGTTCCAAGAGGGGGTTGGGTTGTCCTTTCTCTTAGCGGTCTCACAAGATCTAATGAGGTCCGAGAGATCCTTGTTTTCTGACACGTCAATCTGTCTGTGACGGAAGACGGAGGATAGCATGCTGCGGTATCCCTTGACGGTTGATACAGCCACCTTTTCTTTCGTTCGCAAATGCAACAGAAAATCTGCTATTTGGGTTAGAGAGGTACTGGAAGAGGAATATTTTCTAATCCTGCACCATTCTCTAAACACGTCCCACTTAGATTGGTATACCTTAATTCTGGACGTCCTCCTAGCTCTCGCGATAACTCTTGCGGCCTCCCTCGAAAAGCCCTTCGCTCTTGCCAGCTTTTCGATAGTCAAAAGGCAGTTAGATTGAGAGCGGGGAGATTTTGATGGTACCTCTCATGTGTGGCTGTCTGAGTAGATCGTTCCGACTTGGTAACGCTGGTAACACTCTGGGGGTATCTACCAGCCACTCCATCACTTCTGCAATCCAAGGTCTCATGGGGCAAAATGGAGCTATCAGGGTCATGCGGGTGTTGTTCGACTCCCTGAACTTTGTCAAGACTGTCCACGATCTTGAACGGTGGAAAAGCGTACACGTCTACTCCTTCCCATTCCATGAGAAAGGCGTCCACTGCCACTGCTTCCTGGTCTGGGACTAGAGAGCAATAAACTGGTAACCTCTTTGTCTTCTGGGTAGCGAAAAGGTCTATTGAGGGTTCTCCCCACAGCATCCAAAGGCTGGTGCACACCTCGTGATGCAGGGTCCACTCTGTTGTGAGAACTTGTCTTCCTCTGCTGAGAAGATCCGCCCTGACGTTCTTTTCCCCCTGTATGAAGCGTGATATCAGGGTTATATTCCTCGCTTTCGCCCACAGTAGGAGATCTTTCGCTGCCTCGTAAGGGGAATCTGAATGAGTGCCTCCCTGTTTCCTGATGTAGGCCAACGCTGTGGTGTTGTCTGCGTTGACCTGAACTAACTTGCCCTGGACTACCTCCTGGAAGTGCATTAGAGCTAGATGAATGGCCACTAGCTCCTTGATGTTTATATGCCATTCCTTCTGAAACACTTCCAAAGACCCGAGATCTCCCCCCTCCCCAGTGTTGCACCCCACCCCATGTCTGATGCGTCTGAATACAACACTAGGTCGGGGTTCTTCTGTTGAAGTTCGAGGCCTTCTAGGAGTTTGTTGGTATCGTCCCTCCAACTCAACTGATTCCTGATCCCCAGAGGAATCGGAATCCACATCTCTAGGCCTTGGTCTCTTGTCCAATATTTTGACAGAAGGAATTGTAGAGGCCGTAGATGAAGTCTTCCTAGGGATACAAATTGTTCGATCGAGGAGAGGGTACCCAGCAGACTCATCCATTCTCTCACCGAGCAGGTCCTTCTGTCTAGGAAGTGCTCCACCTTTCTTAGGCATTCTAGAATGCATTTTGGGGCTGGAAAAGCCCAAGAAACCACTGATTGAATCCTCATCCCCAGGTAGATGATGTTTTGTGAGGGTATCAATTGTGATTTGGCCAGAATTACAACCAGACCTAGCTGTTGCATCAAAGACATTGTAACTTGTAGATCCTCCAGACACTTTTCTTGCGACCTGGCTCTGATTAGCCAGTCGTCCAGGTACAGTAGGGTCCCGAATTAAGCGTGTTCGAATTACACGATTCCCCTTTTCCGCGATCGCCATTTTTCAAAAATAAATTTTCTGTATCTGCGAGGCTGTTCAAATTTCGCGAGTCAAGCACTACAAAATGTATCAAATCTATTGTCTTTTTAAGTATATTGGTAGCCCTAAATACGGTGATTTATAATAAATGTTACAAAACAATATCAACATTACATTTCATTAACATAATTTCATAATGAATAGCCTATTTAAGGATAAAATTCCACATCAACAATGAAATCAACTGTTAACTGTGCGAGTCCAGCTGACAAAATGTAAACAGAAATGTGGTTACGTTCTCGGCAATCTTTATCTTTCTCCAACCTTACGATAATTGTAATGGTAGTGTTAATGATGGTATATTAAAGCATTATTTTTGTTTAGTACAGTATATTTAAAAGCCTTATTTTTCCCTCTGGGCGTTCAAGGTTTTTACGAGTAGACTGGGTTCGTTTATCGGCAGTGAATAGCCTAAACTTCGGTAACGAGTCGTCAATATTTTGTCATATTTTAAACAGTATACATTTGATTTGCAAACATTGGTTTTGTAGAGTAGACGGTAAAATAAAATCTAGAGAGAGAGAGAGAGAGAGAGAGAGAGAGAGAGAGAGAAAGATTTGATGGCAGAAATCCCCCCCCCCTCTCTCTCTCTCTCTCTCTCTCTCTCTCTCTCTCTCTCTCTCTCTCTCTCTCTCCTCTCTCTCTCTCTCTCTCTCTCTCTCTCTAGATTTTATTTTACCGTCTACTCTACAAAACCAATGTTTGCAAATCAAATGTATACTGTTTAAAATATGACAAAATATTGACGACTCGTTACCGAAGTTTAGGCTATTCACTGCCGATAAACGATAACAAACCCTTTAATGCAAACTAACTGTATCCTTTGATATTCCTCTATATTTATCACGAATTCCTTCTATACCTCCTCAGACACTCTTATTTCAAATATCTAAATTATTCTTATCACAACTAACACCATCTAGTCATTTTCATTCCATTATATCTATTATTCCTCTGGATCTTATTCCCTTTCCTTGTTCTGTTTATTCGATGGGATTCGTTTTTCCCTTTACCGTCTTTCAGAATCTATTTTTAGCCACTGGCAACCAAATCCCCCCTTCCCCCGTCTCCTACCGTCTCCCCTGCGAGTCCACCCAGCCTATCTCATCACTCCCCCCACCTTCATCCTCCCCTGTTCTAGGTCTGTAACCTTCTGCGTCATAATATCTCTCTCTCTCTCTCTCTCTCTCTCTCTCTCTCTCTTCTCTCTCCTCTCTCTCTCTCTCTCTCTCTCGTTATACAATACTTACAAATAGATGAAGAAACCAAGATCGGTTTTCTTGAAGTGTCAATTAAATACAAAACGAAAAAATTATACCGTGTATACATCCATTTCAATCATAGCTTAAAATACGGTTTTTGATTTCGTCCGCAAACCACTATTTTTTAGGAAACACCATTCTATTCCAGAAAATCTTTACTCTTTAAATGTCAATTGCGCTATAATAAAAACATGTACTTATGTTGTTAAATTTCGGGTGTGTTTTAAAAATCGAGTATTGCTAACTTATTTTTGTTTTACTTTTGGCTGTGATCACATCAGCTGATGTCTAGCTTCCGCGCGAATACAATAACAAAGAATTGTTTACACCATTTCTTAACTTATTCAAACCATCTATACAGTTAATATTACATAAACACCAATGTGTTATAACCTATCATATTTATTGTTTAGTACTTTAAAACCATCCCTCTCTCTCTCTCTCTCTCTCTCTCTCTCTCTCTCTCTCTCTCTCTCTCTCTCTCTCTCTCTCTCTCTCTCTCTCTCTCACATCGAACGTTATAGCGGTAACCTAATTGTTCGGTGACTTTAAAAATAGGCCTAGTACTTTCTTATTTTACCTTTTTTGCATATGGATCCATAATTGAGGTAGGTACAAGTTGACTTATAACTGAAGTTAGGAAAAGTATTTTGGATATGGAAAGGACAATTATCTTTCGTAACAGTTTAGAATTATCGTAAGTTATCACTCTGTCATTAGCGGCAGTTTGCTATTGTGGATTAAACGCATAAGGAAAAAAAAATTTCCAGCTTTGCTACGAATTTAGGAATTTATATGGATACGGTAAGTAAAATATTTGTAATAACATAATGTTTACTAAATGTTTGTAATATCATTAGTTATGACTTAGATCATGTGTGTTAAATACATTCGTTTGTTTATTATGATCGAAGATGGAGCATAAACAAATGGAAGGTTTCCGTTTCAGGCGGCATCATAAAGAAAAACATTTCATAAATGGCATTGATTTCATTTATTTGAAAGTTCTAATAAAAAATAATTAGAACATTGGTAATAACAAATTCAACATATAATCTATACTTGGTAAAATTGCTGTCAATTCAAAAACACAGATGTATAAATGCGTCTGTTTCTTCGTTGTGATCAGAGATAAACGTAAACAAAACATTGGTTGTCGTTTTCTATTGTGCTTTTTAGCGTGTTTAGGAAACGCATGATATAAAATCGCCTTTATTTTGATAATTCTGGATTTTCAATCATACAACAAGCTAGTCTATAGAGTGATGGTTTTGCTATTCACCAGTTGTATTATACAATAGATATGACAAACATTAAAATTTGTCTGTATTTTGGGTTGTGTTATAACGGGAAATATATGGTGTTTACACCTATCCTGGTTGTAATTTTAACCATTTTTCAAGTTATTAGAACTTTAAAGTATATCAAATGTTTTATTTATTTACAAGAACAATTTGATATTATAAAGAAATACAGTATAGTACAAAGAAAGTATTGGAAATGGGTAGTAAACACATTTGAATAGGCAAATTGCTGGTTGCCATGGCCACAATGGAATTATTTCTGTTAGTTGTGTGTTTCGAAATTCGCGATTTTCCATTTACACGAGGTCATTAATCGACCAAATTCTCGCATAATTCGGGACCCTACTGTACATTGATATCCGTACCCCTTTCAGATGTAGCCAGCGAGCCACGATGGAAACCACTCAAGTGAAAACGTAAGGAGCCGTGCTCAGACCAAAACAAAGTGCTTTGAACTGATAAGTAGTTTCTTGATAAACGAATCTCAGAAATTTTCTGTAGTTCGGGTGAATTGGGACGTGGAAATACGCGTCTTGCAGATCTATCGATACCATCCAGTCTCCTTGTCTGGTGCCTGCTAGGACTGACGCAGATGTCTCCATGTCGAACTTGACTTTGCCTACAAACTTGTTCAGAGGACTTACGTCCAGAACAGGTCTCCAACCCCCCCGAGTTCTCTGGAACTAGAAAAAGTCTGTTGTAAAAACCCTCCGAAGAGGGGTCCTCTACAATTTCTATGGCTGCTTTTGACAGCATCTGGTTGACCTGCTCTTGAAGAACTGCTGCCTTGCTCCCCAAGTATGTAGCTGTCAACACTAAGGGTTCTGACGAAAGAGGAGGCCTTCTCAGGAAGGGGATCTTGTAACCCTCCTTCAAGACATCGACTGTCCAGTCGTCCGCTCCCTTTTGGCTCCACTCTTGCCAATAGTGGGATAACCTGGCTCCCACTTGTGTCTGGAGGTTGTAGGGCTCATTTCCTTGTTTTAGGTTTCTGCTTTGTGAATTTACGAAGTTGTCCTCAAGCAGCAATTCCCTGATTCCCTCTCGAAAGGGCCCACCCACGAAAGAGCTAGCAAGTGGGAGGAGCTTCCTTCTGCTTTCTGGCTAAAAAGCTAGCCGGGAGGACAAAGCATAGACCTCTTCTTAATAACTCCTGCCGTGAAAAGGGCGGAGAGTTCGACGGTCCCATCGCTCACGGTCTGATCAAGACTGGCAATCAGGTGCATCTGTGCCTCGTTCTTTACATCTGTGACCTCTGCGAGGGGTCCGAGAGTCCAGTCCATCAGGCTGAAGACCTCTATAGTTCTGAAGATACCCTTCAGCAAGTGATCCATCTCCGACGTGGTCCACATCACCTTAGACTTGGTCATGGCTGATCTACGTGAGGCGTCAACGAGTCTGGAGAAGTCCTCCTGGGAGGAGGCAGGAACTCCCAAACCGAGAACCTCCCCAGTCTCATACCACACACTGGATCTGGAGGCCAGTCTTGTAGGGGAAAAGGAAAAGGTAGTCTTTCCTAGATCCTTTCTCTTGAGAATCCACTCATTTAGAGTCGAAAAAGCTCTCGACCGATCTGGCTAGAACCGTTTACTTAAACAAAGAAGGTTTCAGGGGTCTGCCCTTCAAAAACTGCGAGGGCAGGCTTTGAGGTAAAGCCTGCGTAAAGTCCTCCGGAGATAACACCGCTAGAATCGCCAGCAATCTCTTAAGATCAACTGCATGAAGCATTTCCTGAGTTTCCCCTTCTGAGACTTCGTCTAAAGGGATAGCGATCTCCGAAGTAGAATGAGTTGGAGAAATACACGCCTCGTCTTATCTATTCTCATCGTCCAGCTGGAACTTCGTGCCTGAGTCCAGAAAGTTGCGAGGAAGCGTCACGCTTGCATGCGTCCTGCAAGCATCCCGCATGTTGCGAGGGAGAGTCATGCTTGCGTGCTTCTAGCATGCGTTTAGCATGCTGCGAGGAAGCATCAACAATGCGTCCAGCATGCTGCAAGGGAACGTCCTGCTCGCATGCGTCCAGCATGTCGCGAGGGAGCGTCAACTGTGAGTCCAGCATGCTGTGGGGAAACGTCTTGATCGCATGCGTCAAGCATGCGTCCAGCATGCCGCGAGGGAGCGTCAAGAACCTTGCCGCCTCCCGTAACGAGTCCTGATCGCTGCGAGGGAGTGTCGATGAGCGCTGAAGTTTCTCACTGGCTGATCGCGCCTTGGTCCGATCTAGTTCCTTTCCTAGGTCTGTTGATGTCCTTAGGTTCTTTCTTGCCAGCTTCCTCTGTTTGTGACTTATAAGCATCAAACAGAGGGACGTAATTGATCGCTTTAGCTCTGAAAGGTCTGTCGCTTGCGGCGCATCCTGCATGCGACCAGTCTGCTGCGAGGGAGCGTTGCGATTCCTATCACTTCCTGAACTGCGCTTTGATCGCTGCAAGGGAGCTTCTAAAGTTTCGGAAAACTTTGCTGGGGTCTTCTGGCCAAGAGGAGGAGAAGTCCCTTGCGACATCTCCCAATCCGGGGGAGGGGGAGAAGCGTGAACAGATGTAAAGCGCACGTTTTCTTCCTCCAATGAACTGTGTGTCCTACAAAAATGCTTAGGCGCGGACACGTCGTCTTCCTCCGACAGGAAGATTTCCGGCGAGCTCCAATTACTGCACGATGGTTGCAGGAACTTAGCAGGGGACCTATGTCTCTTGAGAGGCCTCGAAAGAAGAGGTTGACGCCAACCGCGTCTAGGTCTTGCGTCCTCTGACGAAGACGAACACTTCCTCATCTCGCCTTTCCTGCGGCGAGGGGGAGCATCCTGGGATGCGTCAACAGGATCGCTCGAGGGGACGTCCGTTCGTTGTTTAACGTCTTTCATCTCCCTTAGCCTTTCGACTTTCCTTCTCCCAGGGGTTGGGGAGCATGGAAGAGGTCCAGGGCTAGGAGTATGACAGACACGAACGGACGCACCCTCCACTGCACCATCACTATCCTCAAACTTGCGTTGTAACCCACGCACTGCCCCCACATCACTTCCTTTTCCGAAGTAAGGGATTGCACTTGTACACCCAAGGCCGAAATTGCAGCCAAAACATCCTTCAAAGAAGGCTCACTTAAATCGACACCGTAGTGGGGTCTGGTACTCCAGCCTTAGGATTAGGAATAGGAATATTAGTTTCATGCAAATTAGAAGGAACATGACTATCGGAAGACCTATTAGAAAGAACACTAGACGATCTAGCTCTCCTAAGCCTGTCCTTCTCTAATCGCTCAACATAGCGATCAGACTCCTTCCACTCTCTATCAGATAAAGACTCACATTCATTGCATCTGTTATTAATAGTACACTTATGCCCTCTGCAACTCTTACATATTGAGTGAGGATCAAGCGAGGCCTTTGGTAGCCGAGTCTTGCATCCCTTAACACACCTTCTAATCACAGAGTCAGCCATTTTGAAAACTAGAAAATAGTTAACTAACTGTCCAGGTCAAAAACCAACAAAGTCTATCTTAACCGAGTGAAAAGTCAAAAGGGAAAATCCAAAAAGCAGCGAAAGCCATCAACAATAATCAAACAAAGGGTACTTCACCAAATTTGTAGATAAAGCAAACCCACAACGTAGCGAATTTCCGACGTGTTGTCTCGAACAACGGCAGGGAATTTCTGAGGAATGTTGGGATTGGTTCCAGTTACCTAGTTAGAGGGCGCACAGGTATGACCACCTGCTCACCTGTCGGTGATTGCCGTGAGATTTGAATTTCTGCCGTGCGTGCCACGAATCGGCAAGATTAAGCTATATATATGTAACTATCAGGGAAGTTACATACTTAAAATGTTTGATTTATTTAACATAACAATTTAACAATATAAAAAATACAGTATAATACGTACATAGAAAGTATTGAAATGGGTAGTAAACACATTTGAATAGGCAAGGTGCTGGTTGCCATGGCCCTAATGGAATTATTTCTGTTAGTTGTGTTTCGAAATATGGGATTTTCCATTAATGCGGGTCATTGATCGACCAAATTCTTGCATAATTTGGGACACTACTGTACTGGAAAATACGTCACATTATGATTCTAGGGACACGTCACGTATAACTGAGTTTAGTGATCGTGCCCTGTAATTAATGACACTAATAGTACTCTTACACAGTTCATTCAACTCACTATATAAAACATATGTTTTGCATACAAGGATTAGGACACTTATTATCCGATAAAGATGATGACAATAATTGGAATAACATATTCTATCTGGCAAGCCCACGAGTTTCTACGAACTACGTAAGACGAATTTTGCAATCTGTTGCATTAATTTTGATGACGATTGTACAAGATTTGCAAAAATACTGAAGAATCTACAAAAGTCCTCAAGTTAATTACTGTGTGAATGAAAAGAAAATGGTTGCATCTCCTGACTTATATTGTCCTATGAGAAATGTGGAGATAAGATTAAGTGGTTCAGAATATTTTGATATGTTACCATCATGCATACCACGCTTTTATGGAATATTGTACACAAATATTAAGTAACAAACAATTTAGGGATACTACATATTCAAGAAAATTAAGTATTGTATACTGTACAAAGATCATCAACATAAACAAATCATACAAACCTGGTCTGTGGGCAGGATATTCAGTATGCAAACCACTTTCACCCATAAAGTATTGCCATCTAATTCCTGGATACCTCCTTAAATTCATAATGAACACTGAAACGAAAAAAGATAAAGGATGAAAAAGTACGAGGGGGGCAAGGTTCAATGTACATTTCTTTTCTATTGACCTACAGTACTAGGTAAGCAAGCTCAACACTGCAATAGTAAAATATACACCATTGACACAAATTATCTAGTAAGCTACAACCTTTCCAAATAACTTTATGATTTTCAAGGAAACAAATCTTACCAGTAACAGCAATTGGTAAGTAATAAATGAAAATAAACCAATCAAAACTGAGTTACTACCGCTGAACTACAATACTCGTTTTTTAACATGTTAACTAGTTAATAAACTCAATCAAGACAATACCCTAAAATCAACAGGTACAATAAAACACTCAAAGTGTAACTTCAAATAATGCACATCTTATGCCTACCATTTAAGTTTAAAAAACAGAAGATATTTTCCATTCAAACCCAAAAGTTATAATATCCAAAGACCAAAATTTCTCAAGTCAGGAAGATTGAAGAGGTAGTGCAGCTACAGTTAGTGCAATATTGCCAATGACCAGCAAGGATAGAGAGATCACAGGTGGGAAACTCATCTATGATATTTGAGTTTGTATGGAAACTGTTTATGATAAAAAACTTAATTTAGCAATATGAAAACCATAAACAATAAAATGCCAATATTAACACGAAGAATATCAGTCTCTTCCAATATCTGATAAATCAAGTGGATTGTTGAGGGACAAAATGGGGCAGAAGCACAGCCAGAGTTAATAATAAGGTGTGCTGTAATAAAGAAAGCACAGATACCAAATACCAAAACAAGTATGCTACAATACCATGAAATCTAGGAAGATTGAACTTCCTAACCATTAATGATGGATTTAAAAGAAGAAACGGACAGAGGCAGAGGAATGTGTTGATCTTTCAGACACTAAAAACAGTTGACTCATTACAACAAAAATTCCCAGCATTTACAACTGAATTACCTTGAGTGTAATTTATTACAATTGAATTGGTCATAACTGTATAATAGTGTTGAACCTGTTGTACTTTTGAATGGGAATCTGGTCAGCATAATTGATAGGCATAACCTTTCCCACGTCCTATGTATCGAGTGAAAGACAAACCATAGTTCACTAATGATTGTAGACATGTTTATTTGGAGAAGCAGGAGGCCTATCATCTATGGAAGGGTAACAGATCAGGTATGACTTGGAATAACTATACTTAGCTAAGAGTTTTTGTTCAAGAGAATTTATGCTTCAATTGAAAAGGAATACAGTTTAACTGTAAAACAAATCCTTTCTGGTAAAACCCAAGAACATCATAAGAGATGGCTACCCATAAATCTGGACTCTTTGGTAGAGACGTAACAGTTCCTCCTTTACTTAAACCTGATGGCTCTGTCACTCACTGTCCAAAGGAAAAGGCAACCCTTTTGGCTGATGTGTTTGACAGTAAGCCAAATGAGAAAATTGATCTTCCTCCTTCCTGTTTCCCTGATGCTAAACTAACTAGTTTAGCTTTTTGGTCTCGTGAAATTAACGCTCTCTTAATGGACCTTGATGGTTATGGAGGTGTAGACCCAAATGGCATTTTTCCTTTTTTTGTGAAGACTGTATATTCCTTACCTCCAAAGTCATCTCTTATTTTCTGCTAGTTAGCAAGAAGAGGTTCTTTTTACACTAGTTGAAGAACTAGTAATGTTACTCCATTATGTAAATGTATTTGTGGTAACTCTAGTCCAGCTGATTGCCGCTCAATTGCTTTAACTCCCATAAATCTAAAGTTTATGAACGTCTTTAGGCAAAACGTCTAAACACACTACCGCCAGAGAGTTATGGGGTCCTTTGACTGGCCAGACAGTACTACGTTGGATCCTTCTCTTTGGTTACGGTTCTTTCTCTTTGCCTACACATACGCCGAATAGTCTGGCCTATTCTTAACAGATTCTCCTCTGTCCTCACACACCTGACAACACTGAGGTTACTAAACAATTCTTCTTCACTCAAGGGGTTAACTACTGCACTGTATTTGTTCTGTGGCTACTTTCCTCTTAGTAAGGGTAGAAGAGACTCTTTAGCTATGGTAAGCAGCTCTTCTAGGAGAAGGACACTCCAAAATCAAACCATTGTTCTCTAGTCTTGGGTAGTGCCATAGCCTCTGTACCATGGTCTTCCACTGTCTTGGGTTAGAGTTCTCTTGCTTGAGGGTACAATCAGGCACACTATTCTATTTAATTTCTCTTCCTCTTGTTTTGTTAAAGTTTTCATAGTTTATATAGGAAATATTTATTTTAATGTTACTCTTCTTAAAATATTTTATTTTTCCTTCTTTCCTTTCCTTACTGGGCTATTTTCCCTGTTGGGGCCCCTGGGCTTATAGCATTTTGCTTTTCCAGCTAGGGTTGTAGCTTAGCAAATAATAATAATAATAATAATAATAGGCAAGATGCTGGTTGCCATGCCCCTAAGGGAATTATTTCTGTTAGTTGTGTTTCGAAATCTCTTCCCTAGTTTGTAATTTGGCTTTTATGGAGGCTTTTGAACATATGATGTGCTTCTTACAATCTCCAATGCTGTACAGAAATCCTTTGATGGTTGACAGGAAGTTCATAAGATTGGCCTTAATTTTAGTGCTGCTTTTGACCCAGAGGTCCTTGTTATTAAACTCAAACAGTTGAAGTAGGTGGGTCTTTACTTGGCATCATTATTGAACTTTCAAGTACAGTAATAGATCACAAAGAGTTGTTGTTGTTGGGTACCATAGTGGGTATAGGAATGTGTTATATGATGTTCCTCAGGGTAATGTTCTTGGCCCATTACTTTTCATACATTATACAGTACATATATGTGGTTTGACCTAGAAAAGAAGCTCATTACCTATGCATATGATGCTACTCTATATGTACCAACTTCATCTCCTAGATATATATCTGGGTTTGCTGATAGAGATCTTGCTAAAATCAGTGCATGGTGAAAATTATGGAGCATGAAGTTGAACCCTAGCATAACTAAAAATATGATTGTAAGTAGGTCAAAGATAGTGGCTCCTCAACATCCGGATCTTAGAATTGATGTTTTTTAACATTGTATGACTCCTTAAAAATTTAGGTGTGATTCTTGATATCAAATTTACTCTTGAGAAACATTCAGTCTGTCTATTCTCCAACTGCACAAAAAATTGGCTTATTGATAAAGTCTAAGAATTTCAGTGATCAATCTATTCTGCCTTGTTTAGAGTACTGTTCTCCTGCCTGATCTTCAGCTGCTGAATCTCATCTTAATTTGTTGGATAGGAACTTAAGGTCTATTGAATTTCTTATCCCTGATTTAGATAATAATCTCAGGCACCATCGTTCAGTTAGTTTGTTATGCCTGTTGTATAAGATTTTCCATAATTCTAACCATCCTTTGCATTTAGATCTTCCCGGATAACACTCTTCTATTCGTTATGCTAGGTATGCAATTAGTTATAGTCATGCCTTCTCCATTATAAAGCTCAATACTACACACTAATCTAGAAGTTTTATTCCAGCTGTGTCCAAGTTCTGGAATAATCTTTCTAATCAGATACAAAAAGTTGATTGGTCTTTATTTTGAACAGAATGACAAAAGTACAGTATATATATGAAATATCTGTTTTAATGTTGGTGCTGTTCTTAAAAAGTTCCATTTCAATTTTTCATTACTTCTCATGTTGTTGTTTTTTTTTTCCTTATTTCCTTTCCTCACTGGGCACTTTTTCCCTATTGGAGACCTTGGCCTTACAGCATTCTGCTTTTCCAACCAGGGTTGTACCTTAGCTATTAATAATAATAATAATAATAATAATAATAATAATAATAATAATAATAATAATATCTTAAAACTACTGTACATTGGTAAATGAATTAAAACAATTCACTAAGGAATTTGTAATAATAATTTATAAATTTCTTGCTGATGGGTTCAAGGCCATGCAACAGATTGCAATGCACAGCTAGATTGGTACTGATCTGTAATTTTGGATAGAGTGCTTTAACATTAGGTGGGAACTTGAAGTACTATCCTTACTCTGAATTTGTGTTAACAAATTCTATATTTTACTCAAAACAAACCATGTACATAAGTAACTCATTTGGTTATTAAAAATAATTTAAGACTAACCTTCATTATGGGCTTTTATTACTTTAATCTATTTTAGGACGTTACTAAACTATTTTATGATGTTTACACTACATACGGGTACTTTAGTGTATTTGATTAAGAGACTCTTTCATGCAAACAAGATAATCCTTACATTTACCCCGTAAGAGAAAAATCATGAAGAAATAGTGGCAAAGCTTGTAAATGAACAATTCACATGGCTGAAATAAATAAAAAATAAGGCACAAAACATGACTTCTGGAGTGGAGGAGCACACATTGTTCCATGTCGACTTGTAGACTGAAGAGGCTATTTGATATGCACAGTATGTTATTGTTGTTAGACGCTGGTCTCATTGCTTTCCTAGAGGCATTAGTGTATTGGAAGGATAGAAAACGGAAAAATTTCTTCATTTTAAGGAGTAACATCGATATTCCAATCTCCTAGAGATAAAAACAATATGAATATCATGGGAGGTCCATGATATGCAATTAACATAAGAGATACACATAAATACTAAAGAGCATAGAGTTAAATTGAAGCAGCACAACTCACGACCTCTGGCTTAGAATTTTTGAAATTCAGATTATTGCATTTTTGGCTAGGAGGTCCATATTTCATATTTCAAATGGGTCTTTTAATGAAACCAATTTGCTTTTCTACTAAAAATATCCTTTTGTGCATCCGTGCAACCCTGCCTGGTCATGTACTAAACCAGTCATCTGGTTTGTATATAGTGCCGGAACGAATATGAATTTGCCATTCAATGACATTGAATTAGAAAAACTGGTGGCATTTCCAGACTTAAGGTGGAGATTCAGAGATCTATCTATTAGGGCATGTTCCCTGCTAATGATAAAGGAGGTAATTCTGATGCTATACAAGGCTGCTCTCAATATCAGAGGCTAAGGGGTTTCTTATCAACCATAGTTTGCTGGAGACGTTTTGTGGTCAGAATGACAATGCCTAGCCAGAACACTCCCTTTTTAATCAAAATGGCAAAATTAGCTCTGAGTTAGAGGGAGGTGTGGCTTGAAGATGATTTTACCTTGCCTAAAGATCATTACCCCTTTTTGGGAGTGTACCTCAAAAGCTTCACGGAACTAAAAGGGGTTCATGAAGTCATCCTTCCTAATGAGCGAGACGCTCAGTTTGGACGTTAATCAATTGGGAGACCATTTCAATTTAGTTCCAGAACACCTTCAGATTAAATAATTTAGTATATGACAGACCTTGTTCAACTCAAGTTTTGTATCCCATATACAGTTATTCTCGCCTTTTTTATGATTCTCTGATGAATGGATTTTCCATTTTCTCTAATACACGTATTATAATGTAATCATAAGTAAACCTTTGCTGCATATATGTTCCTCTTAGTTCTTTGTCTATTTCTTTACATATTTAAAATTTTTGGGTTACGGATATGCTTAAAAATGCACAGAGTGTCTGAGACGTTAATTAAATAGGCCAAAGGCTTAATAATTGCCCCGATGAATATACTGACGATAATATATTTTGTTAGACAATCTTGCTCGTGAGTACTCATTTGGTACGTGTACTGAACATTTGTACGTATGGGAGCAATATTTTTGGAGTTGAGGGACAGGGCTTACCAATGGTTAGTAAATATGATATGTCCCTGTCATTCCCCAGTGGTGAGGAAAATTACTGCTAAAGGCCCATACTTATACATAGTAAAATCTATTCAATCAATCTCGGAAAAAAAACTATGAAGATCAATTTCTCAACATTATTTTTGGAGAAAAAATACATCTAATGTACTAATTTCATTACCAACCGATTTTTTGTCATTCAAACATGAAAAGATGGAATTTCACAGCCAACAATTTGAGAAATAACTTTTTGAAAAAAGCTAAAAACTTCCATATGAAAAACAGTCACAATTAAAAGCATCTTCTATAAACTGACAAAATAATACATATGAAAAATTAAAATGATTTGAAAATGTCCTCATTCTAGATTTGTCTATACAAAATTATAATTTAAATGCATTCTAAATGAAAGAAATCGACTGAGAAAAAAAAAACGTACAAACAGTTTGAAATAACCCCATTTAACTTTATTTTAATGGGGCAAGAGTCGTGCCCCTTATGAAAATCATTCACTCACTGTATAAATGTACATAAAGAGGTTAATGTGGAACATAACAAAGAAAGTAAATACTGAAAAATAACAAAATCTACGTGTGAAGTAAAATGAAGTCACTGAACTTTTAACAAAAATGATACTAACTGAAAATGTAAGAATTTAATTTTACTAATAAAATTTTAGCTTTTATAAGCTACATCAAAGGAGTAATGGTGATAATTATGCAAACTAAATATAATCCACCAAATCTTTCAGAACTTTCTTTTTCAAATGGAAGAGCCAGCTATGATGAACCAATGGTGGTTTGAGAGTGGCTTATGCAATCTACTTGCAAATGTCAGAAGAGCAATAAAAAAGCAATCAAAGTAATTCCAGTCTAGGAAGGAAAATACTAACAACCTATTTAATGAATCTGGGGAAATCTGTGCTGGAAAACAAGGACAAAAATAAATAAAATGAAATAAGAGCACAAGAGTAACAAATTCTGGCATTTTGAAGAACAGACAAGAGATTTAATTGACTATTGCTATAGCCAGCAGAGGTACCACCTACAGAACTGCCTGCTAGATATAGTATTCAGTACTTCTCTGTTTTTTAATCATATCCAAGGAGACAATGACCAAAGGATGTGATATATTAAAAAAGATGAGGTTTTACTAAACAAATTAATTTTGCCATAAAAAACAAACTCTTGCAACTTACTTTCCGTCAGATTATATGAAGGGGCATACACTCTTGAGGGTATTTGGTGATCACCTGAACCAAAGCCAGAGTCACAGCTAAATTCTTCATTAACACGTGTTCCAAAATGACTTTGATATCTGCAATGATAATAATTTTATATAATATAGTAACACTACGTGATATACAATGAATCTGGAATTTCTTAAATAATTTTAATTTTCCAAAAGAATATAAGCTACAAAATTTTTCTAAAGAACTATCCTCTAGTTTAAAGTATGCTAGAATACAAATTAAATAATCAAACAGTGCTCTGTATTTGGGAGATAACACTTGTCCTCCAATTTTTACCATTTATGATTTATACCATTTATGATGTGACAAATAAAAACCTTTGAAACAGTCTTGAACTCTATAATATATAATATTTGTGTTTCTCTCTATTGCCAGAACCTTCCTTGTCTCCTTTGAACAATTAACACTCTACCCTTCGTACACTTTTACCAGTAAGCTGATAACTGTACTTTATAGCAGTTTTCTTCTTTACAGCTGTAGAAATTTCCTGCACATTTCCTTTTAAATTAGGAATACTGTAGATCCAATAAGTGACGGCACTTAATTTTTCCTTTCTTGTCAGAGATATATGGGTGTATGGGTGCCTAAAAGCAAAGCAGTGTCCTAAGGTGTTTTCCTAAGTTATAATAACAAATGGGAATACTTTAAATGCATAATAGTTCTAAGCCATTTGAGAAGGGAGGACAGATCCTAAATTGCCCCTTTTGTGTTGGTTAGGTTATGTCACAATTCTGTGTATACCTGATTGTCGAACCAAATTTTAGACTCGTACAGCAATTCTGTAAGGGGGTCAATCAGTTTCAGATATAATTTTCCTGGGAAAGGCTAAAACAGGGAACCCATTCTAACATAAATACCAAAGAAATAATTCTCCTGCTCCAGGGCCATCGTATCAATTGGCAAGTCACAGACTTGGTGGGTGTAGGGGAGACCTTGCAAGTTTAGGCTCATTTGAACTTGCCACAGAACCTCAGTAGTTGTAAATCATCTTCTATGAGCAACATCTTGCATGGTGTCCCAGAACGGAATCATCATTTCAGTCCTTCCTGGAGTACCTCAGCACAACAAACCCTCAACTACCATTATAGCTTTTGTAAATGAAGTATGCATGAGACATCTTTGTGCGATCAATTACTTCAAGAACATGATTAAGATAAGTACCCGTATTCAGGTTTTTTTCTTACTTTTTTGGCTTAATTATCAAATATAACCTTGCTTGTTTGGCGCTGGCACTCGAGTAACTAGGTTTGTTTCTTGCCCTACAAACGTTAGTATGTTGTGTTTCTTATAAGTTCCGAAGTACTTTCACTATCCTAGACATTTTGTCTCTTAGTAATGTGAAAGGGGGAATGTTGATTGCCAGCACTATCTTAGTAACTTCATTTCATAATCAATGAATTCAAATAACAGTATTACTGTACATTGTTATAAAACATGAAGGAAGGTTAACTTCAGGTATTTTATTAAGCTAGCATAGCCTCATAGGAGGCTGTCTTACTGGGTTAAGAGTGAGGATTACTACTTTTTATTATATTGTATTCAGTTTCTGGCTAATATTACCTGGATCCCAACTAAGTGTTCATGAGCATATTTTATAACCTTGGTAAGATTAGTATTGAGGTGGGATTAGTCTACTTATTCAGTCATACCACAGGCATTCTTTAAAACATCAAAAATTTTAAGTAATTTTTATTTTTCCTAACATACTTACCTCGAACTACTTTCTTAGGAGTATCTTGAATCTCCTCCCAACCGACCAGAGTTTTGTGTAGTTCACCCCTAGTCCCGTTTTCTATGAGGGGTAACCTCAGGTGGGTGAAACATGCCCTGAGGCTATCCCCCAGGTCAGAGAGCATGCTTGCTCAGGTCTCGATCTCCAGTAAGTTCTTGATAGCTTAAGTATCTATGAAGTCCAGCAAGGCACTCGGGGTAGGATGGGCGGGCCATTACCCGAAAGTAGTTCGAGGTAAGTATGTTAGGAAAAATAAAAATTACTTAAAATTTTTGATTTGTTCCAACACGAATACTTACCTCGAACTACTTTCTTAGGAGACTTATACCTTAGGAGGTGGGAGTGGCCTTCAGGACCTAGAGACCGTGACGAGAATAGAAGAGGAACCTAGGTAGGAGATTAGGTTCTGCCGACCTCAAAGAAAACACGAAAACAAGGGAAAACTACGCAAAAAAACATCTTAGTGTCTATATAACTCACTTCTGCAAGAATCCTAGGAGACATGTCCTTCCAATGATAGTGTATCCCATGGCAGTTTCAGGGGGCTACCCGAGCCATTTCCGGTAAGGAAATAGGGGAAGGAAGAACAAGGGCTCAGGAAGGAACCTGTGTCTCTTGGACTCGCTACCCGCAGTTACCACTGGGGCTACGCCCTTAAACCATTTGGAGCGCGGAAATGACGGGACCGCGCGAGAAACTGCCCAGGGACTTTCTCGAGTAGTCCTTCAAGCAGTGAGCAGTAAAGGTCGACTGGTTAGACCAAGTACCTGCCCGCAGTCTTTGGCCCACTGCCATGTTCTTCTCAAATGTCAAAGAAGCATTTAGACTCCTAATGCTGTGGGGTCTGGGCTTTCTTGGAAAGGGGACCCCTGCACTACTGTAGGGCCTGACGATCACTTGCCTTATCCAGAAGAAGAAAGTGTTCCTGGAGACTGGGTCCTTCACAGTCCCGAGGAAAATGAACAGACTCTTTATCTCGGGATGAAGTCTAGCTGTCTTTTCTAAATACTGCCATACTGCAAGTCCCTCGGGTTGTCCGAGCGAGGGATAGCTGGTACTGGGAACAATTTCATTTTGGGGTCCCAAACAACTGGATTCTGAGTCTTGGCTACGAAGGAGGGTAAGAATCTGAAAGTAGGATCTCGCCAACCCTTCGAGTGTGAGATCTCGTACGACAGGCCTGGAATCTCACCTATTCTTTGCTGATGCCAGAGCTAAAAGAAAGACTGTCTTGAGGGTGAGCTCTTTGTCTAGAATGTCTTTTAGAGGCTCGAAGGGAGGTTCCAAAAGCAACTTCAAGTACTCTAGCCACATCCCCCTGGGGCACTCAAACGGCTTGAGGGAAAAACGACTGCTCGAAGCTCCTGAAGAGCGTCGAGATCTACCTGGAGGCACCCAGGCCTATGTCCTTCAGGAGGAAGACTTGGGATGGACATGCCCACTTCGTCCCTGAGATAGACCAGGAAGTCTGCTGTCTCGTGAATGGAGGCCCCTAATGGCCTGATGTTCTTCGAGGAGCACCCCTTAGAAAAGGTAGCCCACTACGCCAGGTACACCTCGACTGACGAACGCTTCAGGTACCCTGCCATCCTTGATGCTGGGCTCGACGGAAATCCTTCTTTTTCAGGAGACGCTCGATAACCTCCACACGTGAAGGAGGGACCAAGGGTTTTCGTGGAACCTCTGGAAGTGAGGCTGCCGGAGAAGGTCTGGTCTGTCTGGAAGTGTCCCAGGTGTAAGGCATGCCATTTCTTTTAGATCCGCGAACCACTCTCTCTCTGGCCACCAGGGCACTACCAAAGTCACCCACAGGTTGGCCATCCCTCTCATTGGAAGGCACCCTCGAACGCTGCCGCTGGATCTGGCACAGGAAAACCGAACACGGGGAGCTGTGCGTTTAGTCTCGTGGGGAAGGGGTCGAAACCCGGCGAGCCCCACTTCAGGGAGAGGGTTTTGACCACTTCTGGGAGTGGGGACCACTCGGGCCTACCACTCGACCCTTCCAGTTGAGGCCACCGGCTAGGACGTTCCTCTTCCCCGGAGAGAACCTGGCTGAAAAATTTAATTTGTTCCACTTCAGTCCATCCTAGGAACTCTAGCGTGAGACTGCACCGTTCCTTCGACTGTAGTCCTCCTTGCTCTTTCACGTAGGCCACCACCGTGGCGTTGTCGCACCCCGGATACCCGGAGCTTCCCTGGGGTAGATGGACGATCCTCATCTCCAGCACGTATATGTGCAGGTTCGTCTCCTCGACTTCCCATTTACCTTTTGCCATTTTGTCGAGAAGATGAGCACCCCATCTCTCCTTGGATACGTCAGTGAACAGGAGCATCTCCGGAGGGTCGGCAGAAAAGGGCCTTCCCTTGAGGGTGTTCGTTCCGATTGCTACCACCCCAGGACCTCCTTCGTCTCTGGGGACACCAGGACTATCTAGCGCGGGGAGTCCTCTCAGTCTTTGCCAGACCCTGACTCTCCTGGGTTGGCCCGACAGGAAGGGCCAGAGTATCTGTTTCAGGGTGTCCAGTTTCTCCGCAGAGGGGAAGGTCCTCACCATCCGGGAGTCTAGAACCAACCCTAGGTAGGTCATCCTGGTGGAGGAAATCAGCCGGGACTTCTCCAGGTTGATGATGATACTCAAGACGTTGTGGAACTGCAGGAGCTTCTCGTCTTGTTCCCTCAGTACTTCCTCTGGGACTGAAAGCAACAACCAGTCACCTAAGTACCGAATCTGGCGGACGTCCTGTTCGTACGCCCAGCCTGAAACTGTTGGGAAGACCTTCGTGAAGCCCTGAGGACTGTCGACAGTCTGAAGCATAGGGTTTTGAACTGCCATGTTTTGGTACTCCAATTTACCCTTAGGCACCTCCTGTTGGAGGGATGAACAGGGACCTGGAAGTAGATGGCTTTGAGGCCTATGGACCTCAGCCATCCTCCTCCTTCAAGGTCGCTAGGACCGACTTCGGAGTGTCCGTCTTGAAGCCGGTGTTGTACACGAGTTGTTGAGGGCTGAAAGGTCTCCAGAACTCTGTCCCCTTTTCCACCAGGAAGAGGTTGTTGTAGAACCCTGGATTTGGTTCTCGACTGGTTCTACTGCCCCTTTCGCCAGCATTGCCGAGCCTTCTTCCTGCAATACTGCTACTCTCCAGGGGTCTCTGGATGCCAACCACTCCGCCTGTTGCTCTGGGATCCGAGGTGGAGGTCCGCTAGGAGGGGAAGCTTGTACCCCTCCTTTAGTACTGCTACGGTCCCCGGATCCGCTCCGTGGTCCCGCCATGCTTACCAATATCGTTTGAGGCATCCCCCCACCTGAGGCGCCAGCAGGAGTAGGGGGGCCTCCCCTCCTAACTCCTTCGAGAGCCGCGGCCTGAACGCCCTCTCCTGGAGTCTAAGTAGGAGGGTATGAAGGTTAACTGAGGAGTCGAAGCTCCCCTACGGGGGGCAAGGCAAGGGAAAGATTACGTGTGCCGACTTCTACATCCGACAGGCGGATGGAGCCGAAGAGGGACTGGGCAAAGGTGCGGGGCTCCCTCTCCAGCGGCCACCGAGACAGGCACTGGAGAGGCAATAGCCCCGTTCGACCCGCTCGGGGAAAAAACCACTCTGCCTTCGTCATGGATGGAGCCGTCATGGGCCTACCCCCTCCCGGGGAAATCCGTGGGGGTTTAAGCACCCTGCCATGTCAGAGGCCTCTTCTGATGCTTGGATGGGGCTGGCCGGGACAATGGCGTGGCTGGCCCCATCACGGATAGAGCCGCTGGAACGGAGGTATCCGTCATGGGTGCGTCAGCGGCCACCTCCAATGCTTGGATGGGACTGGCCGGGACGATGGAGCGGCTATCTCCATCACGGATGAAGCCACTGGGACGGGGGTACCCGTCATGGGTCTACCCCTTCCCGGGGAGACCTGTGGGGTTTAAGTACCCTGCCATGTCAGCGGCCTCCCCCGATGCTTGGATGGGGCTGGCCGGGACGATGGCACGGCTGGCTCCATCACAGATGGAGCCGCCAGGACGGAGGTAGCCGTCATGGGAGTGTCAGCGGCTACCTCCAATGCTTGGATGGGGCTGACCAGGACGATGGCACGGCTGGCTCTATCACGGATGGAGCCGCCGGGAGCGGAGGGAGCCATCATGGGTGCGTCAGTGGCCACCTCCAACGCTTGGATCATGGGTCTACCCCCTCCCGGGAAATCCGTGGGGTGTGAGAACCCTGGCCTACCAGCGGTTGACCACGAATCCTGCATGGAGCAGTCGTGGTACCAGAATGGAAGCCATGCTGCCGGGTCGATCCAGCGGCTACCTCCGCTGGAAGGATGGAGCTCCTGCGGATGTCCATGGAGCCACGGGCTTCCCCGTGCTGGCTGGTTGGTTCCTCTGTTCAGGTCTGGCCATCGAAGGACCGGAGGCCGGGACAAGGCTGCCAGTCCGAAGAGGCGACTCTCTCCGCTGGGCGGGAGGTCGGAACCTTCGCGGGCTTATGCCTGTCGGAACGGGGGCCTCTGTCCTGGGTCCAAAGCGCTCGTGCCAAGCTAGGTGGCCTTTGGAGGTCAGGACTCGACTGCCAGACCGAAGGGGCGACTCTCTCCGCCTGTCGACTGGCATCACCGTCGGAACGGGGCCTCCGTCCTGGGTCCACTGCGCTCGTGCCGAGCTAGGTGGCCTTTGGGGGGCTTATGCCGGTCTGCCAGAGCCTGCTGTAGGGTAGTCGGGGTTCACGTCGAAGGGCGGGCATCCCCGTCGGAACGAACGAACCTTCTCTACCGTCCGCAGAACCTACGGCCTGATCCCGAGGAGCCGGGTCACTGGGCACTCCCCACAGGGCGCTTCGGTTCTGGAATACCAGGCACTCCCTTGCGGTGGTACTGGTCTTCCCCGGCGGGAGCCTACGCACCAGATTCGGGGGTCAGAACTGGCATCGCCGTGCCAGCGAGGACTACCGTTCGTGTATTCTCTCTGGGGGACGAGGACGCGGATCCCCGTGGGCTGACCCGTCGGAGGGAACCGTTCCTTTAAGTCCGAGGGCCGAACCAGCTGTGCTGATTCGGCCAGGCTGCCCGTAAGGAAGCACGGTTCCCCCCGCTGGCGGGGTGAACCGGAAGCTTAGCGGCCTTACGCCTGCCTGAAGAGGCCTTCTCGCATTTCTCCCTGCGAGGGTCATATCTGCGTCTGGAGGATGGCCTTCGTGGCGAGAAATTCCTGGACTGCCGGTCCGGGGAACGCTGCAATTCAGACTTGGGAGGCTCCTTCTCGGCGATGTCCTCGGCTGCAGAAGTGACTGAAAAATACGCCAAAGAGACTGGAGAAGCATTAGGTACATTTTTCCCACACATGGGGTCATCAGAGGAGACGTGGCCTGCTTGCACCAGGACTCTGTCTCCCAACACACTCCCGAAAGTAGTTCTCGGTAAGTATGTTAGGAAAAATAAAAATTACTTAAAATTTTTGATTTGTTCCAACCCGAATACTTACCTCGAACTACTTTCTTAGGAGTTACCTTCTCCACAACGGACCTACCTCGTCTCCTACTCTGGGTAGGGGAGGGTGGTAGGGAAGCTCTGTCAGACGAGACGCCCGGCGAAGCAAGGGGGGAAGGGGCGCTAGTCTTCTTAGGCGACCTCTTCGTCGCCTACTTCTTCTTGGTGCTACACCGCACCCACTCAAACTCCGGGGAAGAGCAATGGGCACTTACCCACAACTGACTTACCTCGTCCCCTACTCTGGGTAGGGGAAGATGGCTGTATAAAGAAGCTCCATTCGACGAGGCATTGGGAGAAGTAAGCGGCAAGGAGAGGCCCGTCTTCCTATGAGACCTCTTGGATGCATTCTTCCTCTTGGTGCCAAAGCACACCCACTGCACTACGTTCCAGGACTAGCACTCCGGACACATGGCTGTAGGAGAACATAAGCTGCCCCTACACGACAAACACAGAGGATAAGGGGAAGAAGGATGATTTATTGTTAAATTGTTCTCTTCAGCTATTAATTCCTATTTCATTTCCTCACTGTTATTGAAGCCCCTGGCCTAAAGCATCTTGCTTTTCCAAAAAGGGCTGTAGCTAGGATAGTAATAATAATAATAATAATAAGTCCACGTGGGGACCTCGAAAGACACAAAAAGGGGGGGTCGGGGACACAGGGTCGCACTGGGTAAGAGAGAGCACCGAGATGTTATCACGGCGCGACCAGAGAACTTACTGGAGATCGAGACCTGAGCAAGCATGCTCTCTGACCTGGGGGATAGCCTCAGGGCATGTTTCACCCACCTGAGGTTACCCCTCATAGAAAACGGGACTAGGGGTGAACTACACAAAACTCTGGTCGGTTGGGAGGAGATCCCAGATACTCCTAAGAAAATAGTTCGAGGTAAGTATTCGTGTTGGAACAACTAATTTTTTAGACTGTATATCCATATACACAATTGTATTGGAATATTGTACTAAAACTTCTAGGGGGAAGATGTTGCTGTCCTCCTACAATTGGGTATTTGCCCACGAGATGGGGGGACTGACCAGTCAGTAAGCCGGCCATACAAGCAGAGGACTGACCGTATGGGTTCCCTTAAGGACTGGAGCGGCACTCCTGTCCTGTGAAAAATGACTGTACACGCTACAGACTAGTCTGCTTAGTTCAAGAAGATTGGGCACACAGGATTAGGCCTATATGATTACGTTTTTAGTACTTGTTAACTAAATTTGGTACATTACATCTAATATTGAAAATGCCAAATTTTGGTACTTTTTACTTTATTTTTTACTTGAGATAGATCTATGAAATTTGACTTAAAATAATATGATGGAATGTGACAGGCGTTCCCGGTGTGCTTCTACATGGTGATTTTTCCGCTATAATATTAATGTACTTATTTCTCTTGAAGTCATTATAGGATTACCTTTTCCGTTTACCCCTCTTAATCCAGGAGTCCAAGTGATTACTGGGAGAAATGTACTGAACGTATAAAAGAAATAGATAACATTAAAACTAACAACGAAAAACAGAGAGCAAGTATGATATGGGTTGAGATGATGATATTATTATTATTATTATTATTATTATTATTAATTATTATTATCATTATCATTGGCTAAGTTACAGCCCTAGTTGGGTAAGCAAGATACTATATGCCCAAGGGCTCAAACAGGGAAAACTAGCCCAGTGAGGAAAGGAATTAAAAAAAAAAAAATAAAAATTCAGTAATGAACAATTAAAACAACATAGCTACTTTAATAACATTAACAACATTAAAATGGATACATTTTGTCCTTGTTTGCATGGACAAAAATCATCGATAGAGAAGAGAGCAAATGATTATATTAAGAGTAATTAATAACAAACTGAAGAACATGAAGTGATGCATACATGTCTTCTTGAAGAAAATTTATACTATTTGAAGAAAAAATTCCGAGTAAATCTTAACAGTATCTATAACATGATGTTTGATCCTGTGGGTCGTATCTTGTGAGATAGGTTGGATTAACCTTCACTAATCATAGACCAGGATTACTCCCCCAAAGTTCTCTACTATCTCCTCCCACCGCCACGAGTGCAGGATTAGTACCCTCATTAATATTTTGACTTTACTGAAGGAGACTACATAGTTTGGAAAAAAGAGAGAATGAGCAATCTTCTATATAACAATGATAAAGCAAAAATTTGTTTAATACACTAATAAGTCTAAAGATTGTGAAATGCAATCAGTTTATCATTGTAATACAAAAAGTGCTCCGATTAAGGGACGAGGTATGGAATACTGTACGTGCCAAAATAGGTGAGACAACCCAGCCGCCAATCCCACCAAGCTAGTCCATGCCCACACACGCAAGAGACTGGAGGGGCATACTGCAAATCACGGCGGGACTAGCCTGTCCCCCCCCCCTAACACGTTAAGGATTGGCGTGTTCACGCCAATCACGGTCAAATCTGCGCGCCAGTCCTATGCATGTATGTCATGCTTTAAGTGTCCTTACTGGTACTATAGTTGTCCTTCCCTATTCATCTGATATGGGTATTGGAAGGATAGAAGAGAGGTATGTTAGAATCATATATTATGTAAATCTCTTCTTATTTTAAAGCTGCGTAGGTTCATTTTGATAGTTCTTCTCATAATCTTTGGTTTGGTAAACCACGAGGTTATACAATATTGGGGGTAATCTGGACCATCGCTTGTCTTACTGAAGTGTTTATCTTGGATAAGTAGGTAATTGTGTTGTGAGTCTATCTCTCTTAATTTGGTGGTTATCATAGGAAAGGGTTGTTAGACTTCCTAACACTTTTTAAGATGATTTATTTATGAAGATTTTTCATCTAAAACATTCTTAAGACAAAGGTGTCATTAACTAAAAGGCATTCATGTTAGAAATGATAACATGGCTAACCCGAATGGGTCACAGGAGGATACGAGGGTCGGAGAGGTGAGCATCGAAGGGACTCTACTAGTGGAGACCTTGGTGTTGTCCAGCGCGGTGTGATTGTTCTGCTGATTGGGGAAGGGTTTGGGGCCCTGAAAAATGTTTCACTTGTTTGGAGTGGATCAATTGTACTTAGAATTCTGAGCCTGAGATAAAACACCTAAGAGTTAAGGACATTTTTCTCCCTTCTATGAGGGCAAAAGGATCTTCTAAGATTGTGAGGCCTGCTGAGTACTTACCCAGCAAGGATCTCAAGAGATCTCATTAGTCATGAGATTCCAATTTCACCAGCTAGAGGTTTTGGAAATGGGGCCTAGTGGACCATGTTTATTTTGGATCCGTGGATGACCTAGACTCCACAGAGGAGGACGACTTTCTACTTGGATTCTCAGAGAATCCCTTGGGTTGCTCTAGGAAGTATCCCTACAGGGACAGCTCAATGACCACTTCACTGCTTATGTCAGATCCAGGACAGGGTTCCAATAAGTAGGCGGCTGGTATGCCTGGATTTGGTACACTTCTGTTCTCCGTGGACACCTCACTGACAACTGCCTTCTGCTTCCTTCCCCCCCCCCCCCCCAACCTAAGGATTCGGCTGTGGCTGGGCTTTCAGGTTACCAGCTCCCATAGAAGGTTCCTATGGGAGCACTTCCTTCTGGTCATTTGGAATTGCCATCGTTCTGCCTTCAGGTTAAATACTTTCAAGGGAGGCTCCAGGTTAAACTCTTCCTATGGGTCTTGCAGACTTGGCTGTGGCTGGACCTTAGGTTATCAGTTTCCAAGGAAGGCTCCAAAGGAGTTATTCTTACCGGTACTAACAATTCAGCTGTTGCTGGGTCTTTGGGTTGTCAGCTTCAAGGAAGGGTCCAGTAGGAGTTTTTCCTTCCATTCCAAGTATTGAAGGCTCTGTAGTGGTGGGGGATGTGGTTAGTGAGGATTCTGTCATAGACATTGAGGAGGGGGATCTAGTAGATAGCCCTTGCCGATGGTGGTATGGATGGGCATTCTGGCCTGAGACGAATGCATCTCGGCATGAATATATGGATATGCCATTCGATGACACTTTGAAAACATTTCCAGACTCAAGGGGGATATTCAAAGACCCATCTCTTAGGACATGTCTACAACTAACCCTGAAGGAGGATGTTCTCGACCAGTTTGCTTGATGCTTCAGTTGTCGGAATGACAGTGCCTGGTCAGAAGACATACTTTTTAGATAAAATGGCAAAATCAGCGACTGAGTCAACGAGGGAGTTGCCATTTCCTGTGAGTGTACCTTAAGAGCTTGAAAGATTCCTGGAGGTA